>NW_018735224.1:0-60477 GCF_002204515.2 Aedes aegypti
CGCACTTGCGCTAGTATCTATGCACGAAAAACCGCTAATAGGTAACGCGAAAAAATATTTGTATGACGAAATGCATCTAACGATTTATTCTCAAAATCGGAAACTATTTTCGAAAAAATATTTGGTACCGGTTGTATATAATAATGATGACTATCACGCCTACCAAATATTTTTCGATTAATGCTTTCATTTACGAGAAATTTGAAGTTAGATGCCTTTCCCCATACAAAATTAAACGAGGAAACTTCTGCTGATCAACTGTGAACAAGAGCGAAGCAGGTAATCCATTAAGAACTGTACCAACGATTTTCAACCGACTACAAAAATCTGTTAAGTTTGCTATAATCTGGTGAAAATCACTGAGAAGTGCAGTAAATGTGACTATGTCCATAGTAACTTCGACTACACAGCATTGTATTTCGATCCGTGACACCCAGCGTACAACATATTGTGGTCAAAAGTATAATGCCAAACTTGTCAGATCTAGAATGTTTCTAATCATAAATACTATAACTGTTGTTAAATAAACAGAATATATTTTCTTGTGCAGTGATGATGACTATATTTTGGTAAAGTTAACAGATTAATGTAGTCGGTTGAAGATCATTGGTGCAGTTCTTAATTTTACTATGGATTCAGTAGTTCCTACAATAAAATTCATTTCAGTGCAGTGTCTATGCACGAAAACTCGATAAAAGGTAACGCGAAAAATATTTGTATGACGAAATGCATCTAACGAATTATTTCTCAAAATTGGGAACTTTTTTCGAAAAAATATTCGGTACCGGTTGTACGTAATATGACTATCACGCCTACTAAATATTTTCTCGATTAATGCTTTCATTTACGAGAAATTTAAAATTAGATGCCTTTCCCCATACAAAATTAAACGAGGAAACTTCTGCTGATCAACTGTGAACAAGAGCGAAGCAGCGCTATTTTCTCAATGCCTACTTTTCCCATATGGGACAGTTATGCCTTTATGGGCAGTTAAAAACCTTTTACGGAGATTTATTAAAGATCACACAAATAGATGCCGCTAAGATTTCTCGAAACATGGTTTTACAAAGAATCTGAGGATTTTCAAAAAGAAGCTTCTGTTAAGTTTCCATTAAGATTTCATTAGAATGCGCTTGCAAGAATGTCAATAATAATCTCACAAAAAATCAATCGAAGTTTTTGAAATGAATCTGGCAAAGATCTCCCCAGGAAACCACTGACAGCGTTTTCTGGGAACCATTCGTTAGGGATATATCCAGAAACTCATGTCGAGCCATGATGTGGAGTGCGAGGTATTAGGCAGCATTTTTTTTTAAATTACACCCAAGGTTCCTATGGATACTGCACTAAAATTTTAAATTCTACCTCTTAAGAACATCTACAATGCGATGCATCCAATATTGCACAGAGTAAGGAAATGAAAAGTATTGATACTGTAACTGTCAAGTTAAAAATTGATCTGTCCCGGATAATCCGGCACGTCTAGTCTCTTAAGGCTCAAGAATCCATCATTCAATCATCAGCAATCATCAAAAACGAAAAACCAGTTTTTTTCGTTCAAATTTAAAGATATCCTTATAAAATCTATCATCGCAATCCAGATAGCAAGTGAAGGCAATGATAGATTTTCCTTGAACATTGCTTTAATTTTGAGCAAAAAACTGGTTTTGAAAATTTCTAAAACGATGATGGTTATTTTCCTCTTAACCTATGGCACCGAAAATCGCTGAAAGGTACGGCCAAAAATATTTGTAAACGGCGAAATGCATCTAATGAATTAATTCTCAACATTGGGAACTATTTTCGAAAAAATATTTGGTATCGGTTGTGCGTGATACTAATGACTATCACGCCAACCAAATATTTTTATTTACGAGGAATTTGAAGTTGAAGCCTTTCCCCCATACAAAATGAAACGAAAAACTTCTGCTGATCAACTGTGGGCAAGAGCAAACAGGTAATCCATTTTGAATATCTCCTTATTTGAGTGTACGAAGGTACGGTGCTACCATCTGGGAAAGTTTGCCCGATGCGTAAATCGTCGAAAATTTTACCCGGCAAGGTATAGTTAGCGAAATTTCAAATGCTCATATAAAATTAACTACAATAGTTATTTAAAAATCCTTTCAGTATATGTTGATATACTTTTGAATGGGCTAACATTATAGGCATATAATTTTGAGTTTTATATTTTTTTCTCAATATGCTGCTAATTCTATAGTTCTCGGAACACTTATTCCATATAGACTTCAAGTCAAAAAAGTAATACAACTTATTTTATCGATCCAACGTGTTTCGCAGACGAAATTCTACACGTTTCGCTCTGAACCAACTCGATTTTTCACTTTTAGAACGTTTAATTTCCGAATTTACAAAACGACGTAAGTAAGATTTTTAACTTTCGCAACCTAACCACTACTTTCGCCGCCCGCTGTATGGAGAGACAAAGTGATTAACCACGCACGAATCAAAACAAATTAAAACACTACTTGAGTCGATTTTATACTGGTAGAAAAACGTCCGCAAGTAACTGAATAAAACGACTTAACCTTTTTCATAAATTGTTATGTGAAATAACAGGAACTCCATGTATGGCAAGTAACTGAATAAAACGGCTTAACCTTTTTTCATAAATTGTTATGTGAAATAACAGGAACTCCATGTATGGCGAAATGCATCTAACGAATTATTTCCCAAAATTGGGAACTATTTTCGAAAAAATATTTGGTACCGGTTGTGCGTGATGATGATGGCTATCACGCAAACCAAATATTTTTTTTCTATAAAAGCTTTCATTCACAAGATATTTAATGTTAGATGTCTTTCCCCATACAAAATAAAATGAGAAAACTTCTGCTGATCAACTGTGAACAAGAGCAAAGCAGGTAATCCATTAAAAAGTGTTTTGAATTATTTAGAAGCATTTGAAAATTGACTTCCTATGCTTTGCCATGTAAAAGATTGGAAGCTTCACGCATAGGGTCAACTGTGGTAATTACTTCGTAGACGCGAATGGATTACCTGCTTTGCTCGTGCTCACAGTTGATCAGCAGAAGTTTTCTCGTTTCATTTTGTATGGGGAAAGGCATCTAACTTCAAATTACTCGTAAATGAAAGCATCAATCGAAAAAATATTTGGTGGGCGTGATAGCCATCATCATCACGCACAACCGGTACCAAATATTTTTCGAAAAAGTTCTCAATTTTGAGAAATAATTCGTTAGATGCATTTCGCCATACAAATATTTTTTCGCGTTACCTGTTAGCGATTTTTCGTGCATAGACACTAGCGCAAGTGCGTTACTATGTGGCGAGTAGCGAATCAGGGCATGCATGTAACCCATTGGTTAGATGCATGCCCTGATTCGCTACTCGCCACACCGTAACGCACATGCGCTAGTGTCTATGCACGAAAAATCGCTAAAAGGTAACGCGAAAAATATTTGTACAGCGAAATGCATCTAACGAGTGTTTTCTCAAAATTGGGAACCATTTTTGAAAAAATATTTGGTACCGGTTGTGCGTGATGATAATGACTATCACACCTACCAAATATTTTTTCAAAAATGGTTCCCAATTTTAGGAAAACACTCGTTAGATGCCTTTCCCCATACAAAATGAAACGAGAAAACTTCTGCTGATCAACTGTGGACAAAAGCAAAGCAGGTAATCCCATTAGCCTTGCTATGATCTAACTTGAAGTTGGCAGAACAGTTATGGGGCAAAATTACGTAGATTCTTCAAACTCGCGCCGAAAAATAAATGAAGTCATGGGTCGGTTGAGCCGTAAGTTGAGCAGCCCTGAGTTAGGGAGTGTCCATTTCGCCCCATAATCCCCCTATGCATTTTAAAGTTCGCTGCAATGCGAACTTTTCGATGCTTCACTCATCGAGTAAACTGCATGCAGATGGCAGCATCGAGCCTAAGTAGACGCGTGACAATAATGGAGTTATTATATATTATATTTTGTAAACTTAATTTATAAATATAGACTTCGTTACTCAAGGACTGTGTGTAAAATTACTTGCGTGCATCTGAACGAAAGCTTTCGAAGCACGCGCCTCGATGCTTCCCTAATGAATACCCCTCACATATATGTAATGCACATGTAATATATTCACAACGTCAGATGGCATAGCATTTTTCGAAACCGTTATGATGATGTAGCTCAAGCCGAGGGGCCATTAGATTGAAAAATATTGAAGTCAGTTCGATTTTTAAATAGGTACTTTATTTGGATCACATATTTTGATCTGTGCAGTAGAGCAAATGATTTTGTTTTGCTTGATGTAGTTGTTATATTGTTACATTATTTGATAATTAACAGATATTAACAGTATAAATTTCCTATGATTTTAGACGATTTGTTGAAAAACTATACAAAATCATATTTGTATAGAGATGTATAGGATCGGACTTTCCTGTGGGCGACCCCCCGGTTCGGACGACAGCTGGATGCAGTGATGCCACATACACAGATTTATCTGTAATCACACAGATTTTTTCTTGTTATTGCCTACAGATATCTGTAATCACAGATCACAGAATCTTGGGATAAAAAAGATTTTGAAGATTTTAGGATATTTCACAAGTTTATGACACGGTTTTGGGAGATATTAATCATAAATGCTATTACTCTGTATAGTTTTTCTCAATAACTTAAGAATTTTAATATTTTAGAAACTATTGGAACTTTTAACTTATTTTTAAAATAATTAGTTCAAATTAAAAATTGATGACAAGCCAAAAACAGTCAAAATACGCTTGCACATATTCTGGCTGATATAAAAAATAAAAATTTTGGATATTTTTGCGACACAGATTTATACCAAGATTTTTGGAGGTTGACTTAAGATAAAAAAGATTTTTTCAGCCGAAAACACAGATGAGAGTCGGAAAAATGTGGCAACACTGGCTGGATGATATGTCTGTTTGCGTGTAGCATCAGTTGTTGCTGACGAACGGTAATCCGTCATCCGTCCTCCTGAGCCAAGCTGAGAGCCGAGCAACAGCAACGCAAAAACCTGTCAATTTGTTGACTGCGCTTGTAGCTGAAGGACCGCATTTTCGGTTGCATGGTCATCGGGAAGACTTTATTGGCTATTTACATGTCGAGAATTCATAAACGCGGGTCGTTTTCGGCGTAGAGTGACGGAACAAAATTTGGCGGATTTACGGGAAGTGCTTGAATCGCGAACCGCGCTAGTGATGGTGATAAAGTGATTGGCTGTTGGAAGAAAAATAGGATTTTCGGGTTTGGATCCAGTGACAAGTTTTATTTTAGTGTCCGGAAAGGTGAAAATAACAATCCACAATGGTCCTGCTGGCGTCAATCAGTGCGTTCCTGTCGATGATTACATTGGCCCCGTTACTGTCGTTGATGTTTTTCATCATCTTCCTGGCTTCGATGGGCAAATCTTTGGGCGTCCGGCGGATGTACGTGCAGCTGCTGGTGAAAATCTTCGAGGTAGGTCTCCGGTTGCCGGATTTTCTTTCTATTTTTGGTTACCTCACCCCAGAATGTGCCTGCGTGTCAGGAAAGGTCAGTGTCAGTCAGTCGTTCGTCTGGGACGAAAAATCAATATTTTCCTATAACCTCAAATGGTTTCCCATGGCCACATAGCAGATCTTCCAAGATCCGGATTGATAGCCTTTCAAGCAAACTAATAACTACTTCCATCGCCTCAAAGTTCAAAGACCTCCCGGTCGAAATATCTGCCGGCTTTGCATGACATTCCATTTAATTTACATAATCAATACCATACAAAAAAACCCTCATAAGACTAAGAGTTGCAGTTTTATTGTTATGCAACTAACTAGTAGACCCAGAAGAACATTTCTATTTTCTATCAGGCCGGAACATTCCACGCCGGTCAGCAGATATCTGCCTTCCATTCAAGAAACTGATAGATGCGGACAATCAAAACTATTTAGGAGGGTCACGCATACATCGAACAACCGAACAATATAATTCCTTCGTCCAATGCACATGAACGGCTTGTTAGGGTGCATCGCTTTTAAACAAAGCTGTTTTTTTCTTAAACTTACCTACTATATGAATGAATTTGTATTGCAATAAGTAAAATACTGTCTTTGTTTGCATTTCTCGTATTACACTGTGTCCACAATTAAACCTCTCTCTCCCATGGTAGCTTCAGCGCTCCATTGGTTTTCGACGAACTCGCGAAAACCCAAAATAAAATCAGATAAGGGGTCGTCCATTAATTACGTAAGGGATTATGGGGGGAGGGGGGTGGGGGGTATTGTGAGATTTCTTACGCGCCATACAAACTTTTTTAATTTTCATACAAAAAATCTTACCATGGGGGGAGGGGGGTCTAAAAACTGCCAAAATTGTCTTACGTAATTAATGGACCGCCCCTAAATACAAAAAAAAATAGTTGCTAGAATGTGATTCCATACTCATCTTAGAGTAAGGTACCGCGGGGCAAGTGGGTAAATGGGGTAAGTGAAAATAATTGGTATATTAAACTCAGTATGTGAATTAACGCTTTAAACTCATGCGTAAACCTTTGAGGCCATTGAGAACATTACGATAGGTAAGAGATTTCTGAAATTTTTCAGCCATTATTGCATACTAGAGCGAAAAATCGTTAACCTGTCAACTATCACCTCTAAGTTGTCCCCTCTGACAGTTTTAAACTGCAATAAAAAAAAGTTTTAGAATTCATTCGACGTAGACCTAAAAATAACTAAATTGAAACACCGTCGATTTTCTAATCACGTGGGGCAAGTGAAAAGTTTCTCTTTAGAGATTGAATTTGTGTTTTCTCTTTAGGTAGCTATAACTATGCAAGGTTCTCAATTATCATAGAACAACAGAACGTGCTGATATTTCAAGAAACACTATACCCAAAGCGTTAAATGTTATTATCATGGCCAAATAATGGAACTTCTCTAAAAAAGGTTGCCAAATATTACGATATTAATGTGTTTACTTCGGACAGCCGATTAAAAGGAAGACGTTGATTGAAAAGTTCTAACATAAAAGAACGCATGTAAATCTCGTGGAATGTCTATGTAAAGCTAGTTCAAAACATAAAAAATGGGGTATAGGTGTAACCACATAAAAAAGTTTCTAAACACTTTATTGAAGGATTCCGTTTGAATTCCCCCGATGAGCTATCCGACGTCATATCCGATTTTCTTAACAAATAACTAGCGGTGTAAATTCTACAGAGTAGAAATGCAATTGCTGTCCTATGAACTAACATTGGAAATGTTGCAGTTATAATGTTGTCGAATCATTCCAACAAACAAGTAACAAGAATAAAATTTTCTTTGTTTACATGTTACTTATGTTATTGTTCATTGGGACGCCTTAACAAATGTTAAAGGTAATAGAAATCGTGAATATAACTGTTAGTTTTTGAATTTATTATTCAAAACGATGAACTTTTCACTTGCCCCACTTGTGGGGCTAGTGAAAAGTAAGGAGATGTGTTTCAAAAACTTTTTCTGAACTTTTTTCTTCAATTTTACATAAAAATAAATTTCAGCATACTGCTTATATTTGGTGGGAGTCAAGCTGAAAAATATACACGACCTCATTTGTTTTAATTTAAAGCCTCTAGGATTTGAAGAATCCCAACTATGCGAAATCCATTACCCACTTACCCCACGGTACCTTACTTCAATAGTGAATTTTTAACCTTCTGTCTGTGCGAATAAAAGTTAGGGCCACTTTCCCCTGGTAGTTTGGCCACCTTAAAAAAAAAGTCGATAAAAGTGTTGAAAACATTATGGAAACTTTGGATTTTTACGTGATTTCCAACGATTCTTAGATCAATACACTAGATCTGCATGATTTCCGTTTTCTTATAAAATTCCCGAATGAATGAGAGATTTCAAAATTTGAAATTTTTGGAGTCGATTTTCTACTGATGGGGTGAAATTAGCACCCTATTTTTGGTTGTAAAATTATATCAATCAATTATTTTTTTCACTACACTTGAAAGTTAATAATATTTATAAACACGCCGTGCAAAAAGATTGAATTTTAAAAAACATTCTAACAGTCTAATTTTATCATTCTAAAATGATGAAATTTAAAAGAGCCATTGGGGGCAATATGGGCAGTTTTTTCGAACTTATTTTTTTTATTTTTCTATGAGTTTAAAACACTGACTTGTAGCATGTCTATTGCTTCATTTTCTTGTCAGTATTTATTTTTTTTAGTTTTACTAAAACAAAAAATAAATTCAAAAGCGGAAAATGTGTAAAAAAGGTCTAAAAACAGCGTATTTTTTGAAACTTTGGACGCTTAGATCTCAGAAGAAGTTCTACAAAAAAAAAAGTACCTTATTTGCAACAGGGAAAACCAAGGACACATTTCTGTGCGCATCGGAGGTTCTTCTCACACCAAGGACGTCTGTCCAGTTAAGAGAATACCGATAAATTTATATGCTTGCCCTTCGTGTAGGCGAGTCGTCGAGGCTCGTGCCAGGCAGATGAAAGATAATATCCGTTACGATAACGGTCGTTTCCGGAATTTACCTGGTAGAGTATCGAACAACGCTCATTTTTCGGTTAATGATCGCTTGATCAAGAACCATACCCATCAGGTAGATCATAATCATGCTCTTTAACAAACTAATTTTAATCCGTCGGGTAGCCGTTCGAATCTTTTAATTTCGAATGTATCTACCACCGGAAAATCCTTTGCTGATATCGTAGCAGGTAATTTGAACTCCTCCACTATTCATACTATGAGTACCCATTCTAATTGTTTCAAATCAAATGGAAAACAAACTTTGCCGCCACAGGAAACTTCTACTCCACCGCTTCGTCTACCGAAAATTCTAACGGAAAATCATTAAATGTACCCACTTCAAGTGATATGTGTGCCTCTGATTTTAATTTTCTAACTGAACAATTGAACAATGATTGATGCAATGTACAAAGTCACCACTATGACTGAAGCAGTCCAAGTTGGTGTAAAATTTACAAATCAAATTGTTATTGGATTACGTTTTTCTAATGGATCCAAATAATAATTTGAATATTTAAAATTGGAATGCTCGTTCCTTTAATGGTAAAGAGGACGAGCTATTTAATTTTCTTACATATTTAAAACCTGGATCCAAACTAAAAAGAGATTCAAACTTTTTTGTTTATCGTAATGATCGACTTGATGGGGCATGTGGGGGAGTTGCAATCATCATTCATAGGCGTATAAAACATCAACTGTTTTCGTCATTTGAAACTAAGTTTTTGAAACTTTAGGTGTTTCTGTTGAAACAGAGCTTGGTAAATATACTTTCATAGCTGCCTATTTGCCTTTTCAATGCTCTGGACAGCAAGTTAATTGACTCGCAATAAGTCAAAATTTTTTGTCATTGACATTTTGACTTTAATGCCAAACATCTATCACTAAATAATTCTCAAAGTAATTCCAACGGCAGAATTTTATTTGATGAGTGCTCTTCAATTTATTTCTCAATTCAATACCCTGATAGCTCTACGTGTTTTTCCTCTTCTAGAAATCCATCTACGATTGATTTGGTCTTAACCAACTCTAGTCATCTTTGTAGCCAATAAATTACTCATTCTGATTTTGATTCTGAACACATTCCTGTTACGTTTCAAATATCCCATGAAGCGATTCTCAATCCTATCAGCTAAACTTTCAATTATTTTCGAGCCGACTGGAATATTGACAATGCTCTTGAAACTTTAACAAATTCCATTGTTGAAGCCAGGAGCATTGCAATTCCAAAATGTGAAGTAAAATTTGAATCCGTGATTATAGACGATGATCTTAAACTCTTGATCCGCCTTAAAAACGTGAGGAGAAGGCAATTTCAACGCACTCGCGATCCTGCTATGAATATGATATGGCAGGATTTGCAGAAAGAAATCAAGAAACGTTTTGCACAATTGAGAAACAAAAAATTTGAAAATAAAATTTCTCAATTAGTCCCTGGATCTAAGCCCATTTGGAAATTATCTAAAATTTTGAAAAAACCTCAGAAGCCAATACCGGCATTGAAAGAGGAAAACAAATTATTACTAACCAATTGCGAAAAAGCTCAAAAACTTGCTGTGGAGGAATCTCTTTGAAAATTATTTGAAGACATTTTTGGAATAATTACGAGAATTTCTGGGAAATATCTAAAATATTTCTCGGAGAAAACTTTCAAGGGAATTTTTGGAGAAAATAGCATAATCCCTGAAGAAGTTTTCGAAAGTATCTCTGAAATATTAGCTGGGGAAATGTTACTAAAGAAATTCGTTCAACAATCTCTGAAGGAGCTCTTGGATGAATTACTGAGGGAATCCTGGGACAAATTCCTAGAGGAATCCTTTTGAGAAACTCTTTAGAGCCATTGCAAAATAGAGAAATTGCAGATGAAATTCATGAAGGAATCTTTGGAGGACTTCTTTGAGAAATTTTTGGAGGAGTCTCTGGAAGAAGTCGAGAAATTTCTGGAAAATATCTGAATCATGTCTAGGTCTTGGTGAAACCTTAGAAATTATTTCGTGACGAAATTTCCCAAGAAAAATTCTTTTCCCTGAAGGATTTTCTTGAAGAATACTATGAATTTGTTGAATATGAATGTTCCAATAGGGTCATAAAGCCCTGTCCCAATTTTAGTACAAAATGCTTAAATTTAGACCAAAAACACATGTTTACTCAATTTTTAAATGTTTTCGTTGGTTTAAGCCAAAAAAAAATTGTTTTAATGTTTTTAAGATTTTGTCACACCCCTTGGTTTAAACTCAAATTTTTGATGTATTTTGTTTTCCGTGTCCCTTCCGAAATAACAGCTAGGAACAACCCCAGTGTTAAAACTATAACCCCTACGGTAAAGTGAACGTCAAACATGATTAAAAGTGTCATGGTTCATATTTGGAACCATTTTAAAAAATTAAGTTTAAATATGATATAGCCGTTATTTGAGCGGGAACAATTGCTAAAGTAGTTACGGGAGCATGCTCTTTCGTGTTATCAAATAAAAACAAGATTTCGTTAAACAGTTTAGGACGCTATTCAATTTAAAACCAAGCCATATACCAAGATATTTATGCTCATCAACTTGTTCAATTGCAATTCCATTGAGGGGCCTTCTTTAGCCTAGTGGTTAGAGTCCGCGGCTACAAAGCACAGCCATGCTGAAGGTGTCTGGGTTCGATTCCCGGTCGGTCCAGGATCTTTTCGTAATGGAAATTTCCTTGACTTCCCTGGGCATAGTGTATTATCGTACTTGCCACACGATATACGAATGCGAAAATGGCAACTTTGGCAGAGAAAGCTCTCAGTTAATAATTGTGGAAGTGCTCATAAGGACACTAAGCTGAGAAGCAAGCTCTGTCCCAGCGCAAAACAATATTGAATGGGACAGTCACGTCAATAATTTAGAGCGGACTGAGATTGTTATGAATTTCGTCATGTTTTTTTTTTTTTTTTTTTTTTTTTTTTTTTTTTTTTTTTTTTTTTTTTTTCTGGCTTTACGTCCCCACTGGGACAGAGCCTGCTTCTCAGCTTAGTGTTCTTATGAGCACTTCCACAGTTATTAACTGAGAGCTTACTATGCCAATGACCATTTTTGCATGCGTATATCGTGTGGCAGGTACGAAGATACTCTATGCCCTGGGAAGTCGAGAAAATTTCCAACCCGAAAAGATCCTCGACCGGTGGGATTCGAACCCACGACCCTCAGCTTGGTCTTGCTGAATAGCTGCGCGTTTACCGCTACGGCTATCTGGGCCCCAATTTCGTCATGTATGTTGCCAATTTTAGTGTCTAAATTTGTTCAAGATAATTGAATTTGCAGCACCTGCACTCTTATACGAAACCCTAAACCCTTTCCAAAGCTATCGCTAGAAACTTCATAATACCGTGATCCAATTTAGCACACTTTGCGAATACCCTATTTGTAAAGGGCATACAATTACAAATTTTCGAAGCTTTCAGCAAGAATGCGTCATATGGTTCAACAGGGGGAATCAACTAAATTAGAAATATAATTCTAAATTCAATGTATTTCTTCAATAATGACTAATTGTAGCGCTTTAAAAGGAAGTTAACTTATGCTACACTGATTTGAACAAGTAAATAAATAAATTGAAAAATCACAGAAAATTATAAACTATAAAACAGGAATACATTTGGAAATTTCTTAAGTAATACTATTGAAAACACATTAAATTCAACAAAGATTTCTAAATATATTTCATTATAAGAATCCAAACTATAATTTATTTAATGATTCCTTCTAAAATTTATCCAATTTAGATACATACTGCAATTCCTTATGTTTTTCCTCATGATAATCCCGGTATTTTTTTAATGAATATTTCTACAAACGTATTAATTGTCTGTGGTTGAAAAGTCAGTAAAAATTATCTTGCGTAATTAATGAACAGTCTCTAGGCTATGAAATACGCTCTGCCATCCCTTTCAGCAAACATCAGGTTAGTTTTACCCGGTTTTCGATTTCCTCGGTTGAAATTCACAAATGTTTTCACTCAAAAAATACGTTGCAGTATGTAACAAAGGTAACAGCGAAAAATTCCATTTTGTGATTTTTAATTTGAATGTGGCATCGGTTATAGAAGAGAACGGCACAGAAAATGATTTTTTTTAACTTTTTGTTCTAAGAAATCTTTTAAGGTTCACATGAGAGCTTCTTCTTCTTCTTTCTGGCGTTACGTCCCAACTGGGACAGAGCCTGCTTCTCAGCTCAGTGTTCTTATGAGCACTTCCACAGTTATTAACTGAGAGCTTACTGTGCCATTGACCATTTTTGCATGCGTATATCGTGTGGCAGGTACGAAGATACTCTATGCCCTGGGAATCGAGAAAATTTCCTTTACGAAAAGATCCTCAACCAGCGGGATTCGAACCCACGACCCTCAGCATGGTCATGCTGAATAGCTGCGCGTTTACCGCTACGGCTATCTGGGCCCCACATGAGAGCTTTCTTTCCCAAATTTGCTATTTTTACAATCATCACTCATGTGACAGGAACAAAGATGGTCTATACTTGGGGATGCCTAAGGTATAGCTTCAAAGCCAAGGAATGTTAAGTATTAATATATAATGAAAGCTCTTATCCGTTGTTTGTGTAGTTCAAAATCCTTTGAATTTGTTTCGCACCCCCTGACCCCATTGGCAAAATTACTTCGTGTTGTCCTGTGTGACATGATGCCAATCTCTTTGGCGGTGCTAAATTAAAACAAACAAGCGTCATAATGTGTTTTTTCGTTTCTTTGACAAACTCAACCGGCATCAAGAATATTGCTTCTGATGGGCAAAAACAACTCTTTTAATGACTATACACATCTTCCACGCGTTCAATTGCGCCTTTAAACAATATTCATTGATTGCATTGGGCAGAGGCGCCTCAAGTGCAAGCAAATTTCCGTTTTTCTAATTGGATGTTTACTACGGCGTCTAATTACAGCTTGATGCTACTGACCCGTCTGTTTGTAGAGCAACTAATGGGTTATAACTTATGCAGAAATCCGACTACTTACTCATATACCCCACTGAATCACGATGACGATGAAATGAAGGATGACTCCAGTTGAGCTGAGGCGGGCGTCCGATGCAGCATGATATGATACACTCAAGAACAGCTAAACAGTAACAGTGAATCATATAGCTATAGCCACTGCACAATCGGAACGTTCTTGGCCTTCAAACACTACTGACTGCGATTTGATTAACATGAGCCGTGCAATAAATGACGGAAATACGGACGATAGGGTGGAGCTAGTGGCCTTTCTTGGCCTAGTGGTAAAGTCCGCGACTACAAAGCAAAGCCATACTGACGGTGTCTGAGTTCAACTCCCACCGGCAAATGCAAGCAAATGAACAGTTCATAACTGTGGAACTGTGCCCTTAGTACACTAAGCTGAGAAGCAGGCCCAGTGGATTTGTTAAGCCAAAAAAAGGGTGAACCTAGGATGGGATGTAACACCTGAAATATCTCACTCTGATTTCATAGTTGTCGCTAATCGGTTTTTCCACGCACTGTAAGATATAGGCTAAGGGCATGTCTGGGAACGGCGATCGATTAACTGCTGGAAAGAATTTACTGGAACAAATTTTGGAAAAAAATAATCATCTAAGTATATTCTTCGAGACATCGCTGCAGGATTCAGAACGCGTGCAGAATAAACCGTTTCATTTCCGTTATAAACACTTATTTTCAAAAACTACACCAGCCGAATCAAAAAATTTGCGGAGACGATAAAAACGTGACAGATAAATTTTCAACACATTCGTTCGCGCTCGCTGTCTGCTGCGATCTCATCTCTACTTCATTCCAATCTATGCTGTTAAATGTCAAAATTTTGGAAAAATTAAAACGCATATAGCACCCTCCAGTGCAAAATATCGCATCAGCAAATATTGCCAACCGACAGTAATGAGAAAAAGGTCACCGAGAAAGACATTTTCCGATTACTTTTTTCGCGGGGAATGATGATATTAGCAATACTCAATAGTCAAAGTCACGTGATATTCGTGTCATTTAACAGCTCTGGAATTTCCAATAAAGTCATCGACTGCAAAGCAAAAAAAAATATATATGCTACAGAATGTAATGTTGAACATTAAATTTGGAAACGCATCTCCTTTTTAACCCATGCAATTTACAGGGCTGTTACAGCAGTCGTTGCCAAATCATGCTGCGGAAACCTTCAATCGTTGCTCATTGTGTACACTGAAAGTGCAAAACCTCTATCGCAATATGGGCATCAACTTTCTATTTCGTGTCAGTGAGCCACCCATTTTCTATGTATAGTTATCATTTTCTTTAGTATCATTGAAATATTTTAACATTCAATGCTATAATATGTTGTATAGGAAAATTTAATACTTCTATGAAGATATATAAAGCTGTATTTAACAAAATATAATTTGAAAAACGCAAACGTTTGAATCCTAATTTGTTTGGTAAATGTTATTTACAAATGGTTCATGTAAAGGCAAAACTGTTTAGATTTATGGAAGTACTACTATAATTAAGGTGCCATAATCTAAACATGGCTTGTTTTAACCCCTACTCACGATCTCAAAGGCACTAATCTGCAAAAGTAATGAACGTACAAAGCGATTTTCTTATTTTAAACATTCTGCTAGTGCATAAAGCTAGAATAGAAATTTCACTGTGCTTTCATGCTATTTTGATATATTATTAGATTAGCATTCCAAACTGGTTCACATTAAAAGTTTTTCATTATTTTTTTTTATTCATATATTATTACTGGCATAAAAAATACAATACATTGTCAACAAACATGAAACTCTTAAATTGTGTTTCGGATATAATTAACTGATCGTTTGAAACTAATAGAATTGTATGTAGTTCAATAATAGTCAATGACCTTGCTATCTAATATGAAATTAGATAAAGAAAACATACCTATCCTGACACAGCTTCATCTTGACCTTTTGTCGGTAGTGCAGATATCAAATTTAATTATTTTATACAACTTATTGATAAATATATTTTAAAAATATGTTTCTTATGACACATGGAAATAATGCATATGTTTGTATTTTTTGGCTTTCATTTAATACTTGTTACGATCATGGATTGAGTACATTTATAAGATTACCGAATGATATTTTAATCGTATTTAAGCCAGCTGATCTTTTATTTTGGATCATTCACTAAGAAGTTTTGCTAATTTTTATATGTCGTATTGCTTCATCCTATCATACATTCTGTAGGAGAAAGTCGTGCGACACATAACAATTTGAAGAATTGGTCACTTTTCTGAAAGTCCCATAACTTGCCACGGAACCACTAGACGGCCACTGCTATCTATGGCACATATTCAATTTTGGACCTTTCGCATGGCTAAATATGGTCACTGTTTAATTCTATACTCATGCGCGCCAACTGTTTTTGTAACGTATTTGTGGAGGAGAGACCTTCCAAAAACGTACAATTACTATCTTAATCGATGCAGTTCATTCAAATTTGATATATTCATGTGGAAAGAAGGAGATTTGCTCGGAAAACATTTGCATTTTGTTCAGTTTTGAAGAGTTTCGCTAAAACTAGGTCATAATTTGGCGCCTTGTCCACACTTTGTATTGATCTGAGTGAGAGGAGATAGCTGGCTTAGATTGCAAGCCCCCAAAAGTCAAGAGAACCTGTCACCAACTGTCACTGGAAATCCAACACATTCGGTGGGCAGAACGTGAAAAAGCGTCAATTCAACGTAATTCAAATTTCTAGGTGTTTTTCGATGATTTCACATTTTGAAAAGTAAAATACCTAAATATATTTGTGTGTTGACGAACTGCTATTGATTTTTTTTTTTGTATTCATATCCTTTTCAATAGCGAACAACATGAAGCAAATATGATTTTGACCAAAATAAGTTCATCTGACCGTTGTGCACTACCCAAGAATTGAAAAAAAAGTCAAAGAAGGCTAGAAAGCATGCCAGCTGTCAGTGAGTTGTCTCCTCTCTCTCAGGTATTGATTGGACAGATACGTGTATTCGAATTAACACCTCTTTTGCTCAAAAAGACTGATAGAATGATTTGAAGATTTGAAATTAGGCGTATGTGCCAGTGTTAGAGACAATAGTGACAGGTTAAGGAATAAAAATTGCCAAAAAATAACGAAAGCTTCTATTTTTTACATCTGAATAGGTACATAATTAAAAAGTTTTTCTATTCTATTCCACGTAAAAAATAATCTAAGAATGATTAAAATTATTGCACCTTTCATAAAGCGCTTCCATGTTCCCGTATTCCATGAACCATCTTCCAGTAGTAGTGGTATTTGCTAACTTATGTTCCTATAATAGTTGTTAGCTGGCGGGTCGGAAGGACCTGCCTTAGGGGTGAGACTCTTAGGGTCGGCACGTTGGAGCTGGTCAAGAACCCAAGTAAAACTCACTTTCTTGGCTTTTAACTTTATATTTTTTCCAACTTACTGGTGTGTGTAGTGTCTGGGTGTGGCGTGTGGAACGTTGCGGCCGGCCGGAAGTGGAGCACGTGAGGGTTGTCCTGGGGGTTGCTGGGCTGAATTCAGGTCGGGCCTGATAACTAACGGGTTTATGGGGTGAGCGGCACGCTCTTCGAGCTCACGGATGCCACCGATTATCGACGGGACGATGGCTGCGTAGAGAACTCGGTATCTTGGAACGTCCACCGAGCGACCTGGGTGTCGGAGGGCCCTGATTAGGTTATTTATCACACCGACTGTTAAAAAAACTTAACGTCTTGACCAACGGTTATTTCAACTACACCAGGTCTATGGTTATATTTGCGAACTGGTTGCCTCGAGGTTCTAACTTGAATAGCCTTTGCTCTTAGCTCAGGTCGACCCAGATGCCTGTCCCTTTCCCTCTATCCCTTTTATCCTTTATTTTCTCTTTTCGACGTGGACTTAACTGTGGCAATCCTTTTTCCCCTTTTTGGCTCAATCTTATGTGTGTTGTCTTAGACTTGTTCAGTGTGTGGTGATAGCGTGTTAACAAATTTTGTTCTTATATATAATAATAATCTAACAGTTTACTAACATTTAACAAACAACAAAATAACAATTAACAAAATATAATATTAACTCTACTAACAAATACTAACCAATTAACAAACCTGTTCTTAACAAACAATTAACAAAATTAGCGTATCTCAACGGCAAACATAGTGGTTTACATTAATTTCCCATTAGTACTGAGTCTTATAAGAACGTACTAAGTACTATTAATGGTGCAAAAAAGCAAAAATAATAAAATATTCATTTTTTTTTTTCTACTATTTCCTTACTAAATTCCAATAGCAGTTTTTACACATTGCCACTGGATCAACCACCGTATTACAATTTTTTATTATGAGCAAAAATTCTTGATTTTTATTTTGTAGCGCGGATTGGTGCTTCCAGTCGCGAATCGAGTTTTAGAAGTCGCGATTTTCGCGGATTAGATTTTGAAGCTTTTGTAACAGCCCAGAATTTCATAAACGTTGTCGACACTCGTATGCAATTCTTACACTTGATTGTATTTTTCAGCTGATTTATTTATTTATTTATTTATTTATCAATAAACAGATGTCGATTAATTCTATCGAAACGAAGTACATGGTTGCAGGAGAAAGTGGCAGTCCTAGTGATGTTGATGCTGAGGAATACTTCACTATAATGTTTACTGGGAATGTGTTTGAAGTGGTTGAAGACTTTGTAATTTTGGAAAACTTGTGACATGTGACGATGATGTTTCAATTTAAGTGATTTTTTTTTTGTGGCTGAGAATACAGAATATGATAATTTCATCGTAAAAGGCTAAGGATAATACTTATTGAACTTAACTAGACGTACACCAAGAGTAGTATCAGATCTATAAAGAAACTATTATTAAGGAAAAATAAATACGGAAGACTACAGTGGGCTGCGGACTTAGTGTGAAAGTATAAAAATGAGCTGTAAATAAATAATATTCAGCAGAAATTTTTTTCTTTTGTCCGACATAACATCACCGTTAAGCCAATTTATAAGTCAGTTGTGAATATTTCTTATTATAACAACAGTAACAATTTTATACTAGGGCTACTTGTTGGGTGTTTTTGTAGGGTTATCGGTGCTATTGAATAATTCTAGTATGAATTATATGGCAATTTTTAACTAAAAACTTCAAAACAAGATTTCTCGAGATTCCTCCTAGGGATTTTTTTTAATAGGCCTAGTACTCAGTTTTGATGTATATTTGTTTTAATAATTACCAGTGGAGATTCCCTAACCTCAAATCTACCTGTTCCGCGATTACAAATTCTGGATTTTCAGTAGCAAATTAGCATCTAACAAATAGAGCTTTGTTAGAAAGGAAGATTACAACCATTTACTTTGTGTTTAATAAACTAAATATGCCGAATTATCCATTTTTAGATTCGTAGAACAGGTAAAAAGTGAGGTTACGAGTTGTTTCTGATAATTACAGTCTATCGGGGCACCTTGGTTGAGTATAAAATCTATTACATTTGATTAAAAAATTACTACGAAATCGGTAGATCAAGTCCAGGCTAACCCGATAGTTAGATGTAAATTTAAAAGTTTTGTTCCCCTATGCTTAAACGTTGTTGATCATTCCCTCTAAGTTTGAAGTACCTTCGATGGGGGTGACAATGGGTCTGGGGGTTGAGATTGGGTCAAAACGGAAAAATATGATTTATGAAATATTTCAGCTAATAACGCTGATATTACTAAAATTTATAATTCATATGTTAGGGAACATATTATTACACGTAATTAATCACAATATACATTTAAAAAAATATTAGTTTTTGTTCAATATATCAACAAACTTGGATGTTGAAACTAGACAAAATTTACAGCATTAAATTTTTCCTGTGCAAAGTATAACGCATGTATTTTATTACATTTTGTTCTATAAGTAGAAGGTTGAAAGTCTTTTCAATACAACTCGCATGTATTTTCCGGAATCTATTTGATTTTTCCACAAAAAAATATTTTTTTCGGTACGGTGTCTAAAACATTAAAAATGGTGGTGAGATTGGGTCAAGGAAGAACGATGGTGAATGAAATCACAAGTCTACTTTTTTGTCGTTTTACGGTGCCATGTATACTCTTTCTTCATTAAGATGTGTTTATTCTTTCAAAATACAGCATCGCTGAAACATCAAACAAGTCTAGTTGAAGATTCCCTGCATTGAATAACAATGCAACGCATTTTTAGACAACTTCTCAAACCAGCAACTGTTTTTCGTGCGCAACAACATTGTAATATTTAATCAAAGAGTTTTTTTTTATTTAATTATTTATTAGTGTTTTCATATTATAGAAACAACTCACGGAAATATAAATGAGTTGGATCGCTGAAATACCGATGAAATTATGATGTCAACATCTGCCTACAATGTATTGATTGTGGAATGTCGCACCGAAATTTAACTACTTGCGAAGGTTTAAAAGAATCACTGTTTCTATTGACTTTTGGGGAAACTGAAAAGGCTCTATGGCAATGGGAATGAGACTTTGAAGACAATTTTAGGGGAAAAACAAGAAAATTTGTGTAAACTTGACGATAAATGCTGGGTTTACATATTTTTTCTCATAGCTTTTAAATTTTTTGCTATAATCGTTCTTTAAAGTGGGTTAATCATACTTGTGAAACATCTTAGATGTCTTTCCGTCTTTGTTGCATCGTATTTGATCAATATTTTTCAGCTGTGAATGGTTTTGCAGTCATATTCTTAAAAACAAGTTATTTCAATTAGAGTGACCCAATGTCACCCCTCTATGGGGTGAGATTGGGTCATTTTTCATTCACTTATAGCACCGCAGATAATAAATATTTTTCTTTATTTTTTTTTTGACATTTGTTAAAGTACCATCAAAGTACATACACACCAAATTTGAAGTTTATTGGAGTTAAATTGCGAAAGTTATTCAATAAATAAATCGTACATATCCGTTTTTGACCCATTGTCACCCCCAACGACGGTAATTAAGAAGAAATATCGCTGTGCGTACGCCTTTTAAAGCTTTGATGGAATTTGCCAAGGAAAAAGCTAACCTCTTATGTACAGCCCTCTAATTCTCTTTAAAATAAATCTCTTCAGCTACAACTGCAGATCAAATTTTTATTAAACGCTTAGAACGTTTGGACTCGTACAAAACAATTTTCAAAATTTATCGAACATTCAGGGAATATTTTCAACATTTGAAAACTTATTGTAAAACATCGACCCGTACAGCATACAGTATAAAAGTCAGCTGGCACAAGTCATTGAACACGTTAGAACCACTTTTCAATACAGATCGTAGGCTAAATCGTAAGCGTCGCGTGCTCAGTTTCCGCCCAAGTACACCAAGTCAGGTGCGCCTACTGGTTTCCGAGTATAATTCAAACGGTCAGCAATAGCTCACAAGGGTACGCGGTAAGGAAGTTGCGAAATAATTATCTACCGTTTATCCCAATTGTTGCAAACCTGTATTGCAAGCGCACGTTTTCTGTGATTTTTTTCCGATAACAAACGTGAAAAACCCAAGATAAGACACAATGGAAAAGATTATTTTTAGATTTGTTTTTGTTTTTAAGTCGCGTCATTCCACGGGTCTAAGCTGGATAATTTAATTCAAAATATACTCCATAAAAATAATTTCCGAAAGAAAACTCAAAACCCCATTGGATTATTGCATCGGCTAGCGCATTAATGACTAATCGTTGATAAAAGGCACCGATTTTTCTTTACCCGCTCAATTAGCATTCCGCCTGCAAGCATATCGATGGCGTATTTGGAAATATCAACACGCAATCGATCCAAGATTTACGAGACGAGCGTCTCGCCCTGATATCGCACGCTGGAGTAATTTGGATCAATCTTGGCAAAAATTATTGTCTGCCCTTAACCCTTTCCTTCCCATGGTAGCACAGGTGATCCACCACTTTGCGTATGTCGTATATAAACTGTACAAGTTAGATCATATCCATTTTTACACCACATGTTCACATGTGTTTCATGAAATAATGTACAAAGTTTCATAAAAAATAATCACTTGGATTTTCAGTTGAAGCATAATAACCGAAGTAAAGTCAGCATTTTTTCTAATTTAAATAAAGTGGATTTTCAAACTTCTATATTTAGAAATATAAACATGATTTTCACCAAACAACATTAGAACATTGGCCCGTTGAATACCGTTCTGTGCAAATATCAATAATCATTCAGTTCGTTTAAATACATTAAGTGTGATGTTTGCTTGTGTCTCAAAAAATACAAAAACTATTTCCCAGCTTTTTATTTTATTCCAGAATTGACGAGAGGTGTGCCGAACACACTGTTCAAATAAATTGTATGAGTAAAAACAATGAAATAGAAAAATATTGATGCTTCTTTCTCACCCAAGTTGCAGTCATCTTCCCAATGAATCACAGGTGATCCACCACAAAAAATATTTTTTTCATTTCTATTCATATTTTCGAGTAAAACTTTACATCTTTTGTTCTGGTGATTCATCCAGATATCACATTTTCTATTTTTAAACTACGAAAAACCTCGTGGGAAAGAAATGGTTAATGATCTTCTTATGTCCTAATATTGGCTAATAGTATTAATTTGGAACCATCTACCTATCAGTGAGTCTTTTGGAAATAATGACCACGAATTCGTTCTGGTTACTCCTCTGTGCATCGAGTTTTTGTCGAGCTGGCTGTCAGCAGTAGAATGATAGACCGATTGTTACCATAAGCACTTTGCCCTGAGGACGCTCGAACGAACGGTCGATGGCAATAACACTTGATTACCGAACGTGGGAGATTTATTATTTTACAGTTGTGCTCAACTTATCTTATCAGTCATTCTCCACTAGACTAGGAATAACGTCAACGCCACACCTGTCCAGTTGAAGAATGTACGCGACACAATTGAAGAACAACAAGCTCTTTTTCTGTTTTAAAAAAAATAGAATCGCCTTATCATGATGGGCGCTAAATTGAAACAGAAAGAAGATTTGGCACATCCAATTGTTTTGGCCAATTTGGGAAGCACTTGAGAGACACGAACTGCAATCATAGGTAATAAATTTCTCAATTTACGCTAAGCGAAAACGATTTCTAACTCAATATGTGACCAAGGCTTGAAATGAAGTGCCGGTACCGACGGTAAGTACGGTACCGACGCCCGCCTCGGTACAATCTAGCGCGACTGAAACAACCGGATGTCGCAAATGCGTATGCTCAGCATCTTGAGGCAGCGTTGCCAGATGAGGGCGAGCTCGATAGGGCCCTTCTTGAGAACTGCTGGAGGGCCAAAACTTCTTTAAAGAATTCTTTTAAAAAATTGTAAATAACTTCGAATAAAAAAAAAACTTGGAATACGCTAAGAACTCCTCTAGAAATTCATGTGAAAATTACACCCTTATTGTGTTGTTCGGAATGAACACTTTTGTGTGTTAGTTAAATTGGAATTTTGTTGACACTTTGTTTAAGAAACCTCTATTAGACAATGATGGGGGCGACCTTCCTTCGATTCCCGGTCGGTCCAGGATCTTTTCGTGATGGAAATTTCATTGACTTCCCTGGGCATAGATTATCACCGTACTTGCCACACGATATACGATTGTGCGATATTTGCCAGAAACCATTCGCCAGAATCACATCTGCCAGAAAACCATTTGCCAGAGTTATTTTTATTGTCAGTTTTGATCAAATAATGCATAGTAAAATATCTCGGAATCCAAAGATGGCCCGTCACAATATTCGACTTGTGCCACTTTTCACATCTTCAACAGCACTAATATTGAACTCATAGTTCGTTAACCATCTCGTTTTTCAAATTTTAGACTTTCTCTAAGGCACAAATAGGAGACAATATAACACTGTTATTCTAATATTTTTGCGAGATTTTTGCCTATGCAGTTTTGATACAATATTCTAAACTGTTCGTCATGAGCATATTTTATTGTACAGAATTTCTCGTACAACTACCAGATAAGTTCTGCTTTTCAATGGGCAGTTAATAAGGATTGTGCTATTTTCTTCCAAATATCAGTCCCCCCGAGTGTCGTTTCCCCGAACACCAGTTCCGCAAATGCTAGTTCCCTAAATAACCCGTTTTCTCAAGTGGTATATCCTCGAAAACGGTTTGGCACTCTTAATTGTCGTAACTTTTTATATTTCAAGGTGATGAACGGTTCATGTGATATGCACCCTTCTTGTTTTATCAGCGGTCAGCATTTTTTTTTTGTTTTCTTTATCGTTTTTTCTAGTTTACCGGTCTGTCATTGAAGATTGTTTCTTTTCCATTTTGAACTGCATCTATTTTGGGGACGTCCATAAACAACGTGGTCGTTTAAGAGAGATAGAAGGGGGTGGTTCTATCCAAATACCAAGATCCGTACAAACTTCGAGTCATTCGGAAGAATGGATTGCGAGGAAAAGTTCCATTCGGGTAAATGGCGTTCGGGGAAATGACATTTGATGGAACGACATTCGGGTAAAAATAGCACAAACGGTATTTAGTAATAATGGTCGCCTTAATTTCATTGCGTGAAAAAAATATTCAAAAAAGAAGTAATTTCATATCGCTACTTGATATGGTTTGCGACTAATAAAAATTCTCCATTATTCATTTATAGGATGTTCTTAATATTTTAAAACTGTCTTATTAGTCTGAAAGCTCATGAAAGTTGTTATAGTAAATGTAACTTTGGTTTGCGAGTGGAGGCATTGATTACTTTATAGAACAGCTGGCCTAAATAGTTGCAACGTATATCCAAATTTTGCAAATATTTAATCAACTTGTCTTTAAGAAGCAACAAAACTTTAAAGAACAGCTTATGATGAAAAGAAGGGAAAATCTCGTGTAAAATATTCCAAATCATAATAATAAAAAAACATTTTAACTGAAACTGAAAATTCAGACAATAAAACGTGTGGATTTTACTAACTATAAAATAACATAATCTTACCTTATAATATCTTTGTTTGAAATCGCGAGGTATCGATAATAGTTGCAAAGTTAATTGAAACCTCGTTAATATCTCATGAATTAGTCCAAAAGAAGCAACAAAACTTTGAAGACCAGCTCATGATGTAAAGTAGGGGGAATCTCTTGTGAAGTCTTCCAAACCATAATACCATTGTACAAGGACAACTTATGTTGAAAAAAACCTTCCCTTATTATCCGTCATGCTGAATATCAAATCTTTACATCAGTAGCAGTCATACATAGTGGAGCAGCTCTCAATTATTGAAATTGGTATTCAAAATTGTGTTTCTCTTCTTTCTAGTTGCACGTTCCCTCAGGATTCAGTGCTGTCTGTTCAATTCATATTCATAAAGTTACAAATGTTGTTGTTGTAACTTTATAAATATGTTGAATGCTCTAGAAGTCGATATTTCTCTGAACCGTAAGAAAGTCATTTGTACCTGGTCTAAGAATTAGAGTACTAGAACCACAATACCAAAATCGGATATTCGAATCTGGTTTACTAAATCAGATATGGTGTCCAAGAGACTCAGTACTTTTTTGTTATTATACCAACAAAAATAATAATATTTGTTAACGCTCTAGCTCGGTTATTTCTCCTATAATTGCAAATTTGATTTAACTGAAAAAAATAAAAAAAAAATCTAGGGGATGGTCGATTCTGGGGAATGGTACATTCTGGCGAATGGTTTTCTGGCAAATATCGCACAATCGATATACGAATGCGAACATGGCAACTTTGGCACAGAAAGCTCTCAGTTAATAACTGTGGAAGTGCTCATAAGAACACTAAGCTGAGAAGCAGGCTCTGTTCCAGTGGGGACGTAATGCTTAGAAGAAGAAATTTAGACAATGATACTCTGAGAAATGAAAAATGCATAATGAGCAGATCGAGATTTCAACCCAGCCTATGCAGCACGCCCCAACAGGCTGCGCTGAAGAAGGGCATGACCGTGCGCGTATGTGTACATTGATAATCCGTGATTCGTTAATTCACTACATCGTCGACGTTGCGTCGTTGAGTAGCATATACCTACGGCACTTATCAAAATTGAGCTCTCGCCGAGCGGTGTCACGAACACGTGCGCAAATTTGCTGGTTGAAAATACTGCCGTTTGATTTTGCTGGGAACAGCTGATCTTTGTTTATATTTTCAACCAGCATTCTTGAAGTAGTGTTGGTGACATGTAACGTGTATGTACAAGAGCGCAGAAACCACTATTGACCCTGAACCCTCCTGCCTGTCACCAGCCGTCAAGTATTAAATTGAGTGGAGCGAAGTACGTGCAATGCAATTGCGATCGGTAAACACAAACACCGGTAGCCTGTTCGACTGCGGTTCGACCGATGGATTATGTGTGTACGTGTACATGGAATGGAGTAAAAGTCGGGAATAATGCGATAAGAAGCTGTACGCTCTTATCATTCAGCTGATGCGAAGGTGAGGAGCATGATTTCAGAACATGGTCTCCTAGCACCATCCCCTTTCACTATCAATATTATGTCATGCGATTAACACATGACTGCGTTAGATTATACAGTGGGGAACATAATTACGGTCTGTTATGGAATTTTCGTTCTCTTTCTTGAGCATTGGAAATTTGGAGTCTTTGTATTTTTTTCTGCCATTCAAAATAATAATCAAAATATTTGCATCGGCAACTAAAACAACAAAACTTAAGGATTTTAGTTATTCGAATGACAAACATTATTTTTAATCGTAACATCTGAAATTCAAGAAAGGGAAGTATTCCTGGCGATTTTTTTCGCAAAACACCAAGCAAAAATTTCTGGTAGAATGTGAAATTTGTTTGTCGAAATTGAAGACCAAATCTCAGGTAAAATGTTATTATGTATTTTTGGACATAAATTTATGGGTATTTGAATAGTTTGGTTGAAATGCATGACTTATTCCGTCAGATCAGTTTAACGAATTGCTATTCAAATTTCCATAGTAATGCTCAGTGGACAACCAGAAGGGATCTCTGATCGAGTTTCTAAAAAAGTTTCAACAAAACTTTTTTCAGCTAATAAATTAGAAACTCCTCTGAAACAGTAGAAAATTCGTTCAGTAATTTTGACAAGAATTCGTTCTAGGATTTTTGTTTTTTAGTTTTAAGTTATGTCTATTGCACTAAAAACATTGATTCTTAAATTACACGTCAAAAAATCTTCTAATCTTGATTTTTTTTATTTCAACTCCTCCAGGAATATGTGGGCTTCGTAGCCGTGCGGTTAGCGGCGTCAGTCGTTTAGGCGTATTGTGCTACAGAGTGTGGGTTCGATTCCCGCCCCAGTCGGAGAAAACTTTTCGTCAAACGAAAAATTCTTTATTGGTCCACTGGTCGTTCCGTGTGTCCGTTGTCTAATGCAAGTTATGTTCAGTCTGTGCAGCCTATGGCTGAAGACGGTGTAAATTGTCTTTTTATAAAAGAAACCAAAAGACATATAACATACTAGTGGTCCCGGCAAACTTCGTCTTGCCATCAAGTAGGCTATTGAAAAATGCCATGAAACAAAATGACATATTCATTCGCTCCCGTGTAACCGAATCTTCCGAAAACATTCCTAAAATTTTTCTTAACACGAACACGTCGGAACCCTTAAATAAGACAACAGTATGAGAATTGTGCAAATCGGTTGCCCCGTTCTCAAGCCATTTCGTGACATACAAACACCACTCCATTTTTATTTATATAGATGAGACATATTGTAATCATTTTAATGCGGGTCCAAAGCAAAATCAAAGGCACGAATACAAATTAAGATCGAAAAGAGATCAACAGATATAAAAGTAGTACTGAAAAGTAGTGGTTTAGTAGCACTGTGAATAACTGTTTTATCACTTTTGGTTGTACCGAAACATCCATCAGCAAAAATAATGTTGAGCCATTCAGTGAACAAGGCTGGTAGCGAGTCACTTTTTAGTGACTTGGTCACTTTTTTGAGGCCAGTCACTTTAAAGTCTCTTTTTTGAAGCCATTTCAACTAAAGTCACTTTTTTCGTCAAAAAGTGACTTTTTTCAACTATTTTGAGCTCAATTTTCGGAAGAAAATTATGAATCGGTCTTTTTTTAATTTAGGCCAAGTTTTAAGTTGGAACAACTTCATGTCAGTATCAAAATATTGGTTCATGTTAAAAAAGCTTGGAATAAAGTTAATCATTCATAGAGTTCCACGTAATTTGTAATAATATCCAAATTATTATTAGTATGGTGTAAGTTCACTGTTATAAAACTAAATGTTCAAATGTTTATTATTCTTTTTAAATATCTCGTGAATTCTCATTTAATAGAAATGTTCATACCTTGTGATGGATAATTAGATGTTTATCTTCTATTGCCGAGCACTACGTTTTCAAATACGCATCCTAATCATTCTCTTTGTCTTCGAAATTCGTTTTATTTACCAAACCTCCCTGGTTCCTTTTTTTTTTAAATCTGTAATATAGATATTTTACACTAAAACGCAAAACAAAGAAGAATTATTTAATGCTCTATTTGAGAGTAAAAACTTATTCCTAGGACAGACTTTATTTGCAAACCAAACCAAAAATGGATTGATCTAAATGGATTCTAAAAACTACGTAAAAAAGACCTCGTGTTTTTCGACTATACATTTATCGCGAATTTATCGTTTTCATTGAATCGTTCATGAAATCATGTATGCTTTCTTCAAATAAATGTGGGGTGTCGGATCCTCTTCTTGACTTTTTTTTATTCACTTCGGCAGGGGGTTTTTGAAAGCCACAGAGTTGGGGGCCTTCCTTAGCCGAATGGTTAGAGTCCGCGGCTACAAAGCAAAGCCATGCTGAAGGTGTCTGGGATCAATTCCCGGTCGGTCCAGGATCTTTTCGTAATGGAAATTTCCTAGACTTCCCTGGGCATAGTGTATAATCGTACCTGCCACACGATAAAAGAATGCGAAAATGGCAACTTTGGCAAAGAATCTCTCAGTTAATAACTGTGGAAGTGCTCATAAGAACACTAAGCTGAGAAGCAGGCAATGTCCCAGTGAGGATGTATGCCAAGAAGAAGAAGAAGATGCGCGGTATTGGAGTATTTTTTATTACAATCGACCAACTATAACCCCACTTGACATTGAGTGAATCATTTAAGTGTCCAAGTAATTTTGATTGAATTTTTAGAAGCTTAGTGCTATTAACTACTTTAACAGCTTATATCAACCATTTGTTCTTCCTTAGTTGGCGTTTGCAGGATGCAGTTTTTAGCAGTATTTCAATCATATTCGATCTTCTATCATCATTTTTGATTTGAAATATTGATTAATGCCCATGTATAACATTTTCCGTAATCTTGATCTAGTTACATAAAATATTGACCTTATTAGGTAGAAGAGTTAGAGTATGGATAGAAAAGTGAAATGGCAAAAATTTTAATTTTACGAATGTTCCAAATGTTTATTAAAATTTGCAAAATAAAATATTTTGGTGATATAAAAGATAAAACATTTTGAAAAGATTGAAAATCTGCTAAAAAAAAGCAATATCTTGAAATTTTTGAAGTACAATAAAATTTCCAAATATGGTACTCAATTAGAACTATCAGCTGCAGAAGATCATATTGCATATTCCCTATCATATTGGATATTGATCGTAGAACAGTATATAAGATTTGAAATAAAGCTGATTACGGTTCGGGTCAATTTTAGTCACTTTTTTCGAGAATCGAAAGTCATTTTTTAGTCACTTATTTTTCAAATCTGGTCACTAAAATGACTTTTTTCGGTACCACTTTTTGCTACCAGCCCTGGCCATTCATTCATTCTCCATTTTTTCCATTTGTTTCAGTACGGTCGACAAAATATAGAACACGTTCGTAAGAGACAGTATGCCAACCTCAACACATCGGAGTGCGAGGAAGCTCCACCTGCAACAAAATCAACCGAACAATCAACTGAAAAACCGACCAGCCAAACAAAAGACAACTGTGTCGACAAGGTGGTCCCAAAACTCAACTCGAGCACAGCGACCAACGGAGATGCCAGCAAACCCTTGAAGAACGGAGACATTGCCAACGGTGGCAACTCGGTGATCAGTCGCGTCGAGTCGCTTATCCTGCTGCCGGATATGGATGGCGCCCGAAGCAAAAGCCGAGAGTCCAACTATGATGACGTAAGGTCACAGCAAACAATTATCAAATGGTAGTTTAATGAGTGTCTTTTTGTAGGATAACGATTCATTGGAATTCAATCTGACCAACTGTTTGGACTACGTCAAATCCGGCATGGAAGCGATCATCGAAGACGAGGTGACCAGTCGATTCGAAGCTGAGGAACTGAAAAACTGGAACCTTCTGACCAGAACGAACCGGCACTACGAGTTCATATCGTGGCGGCTGACGGTCATTTGGGTGATAGGTTTCTTCATTCGGTACGTCATCCTCATGCCGTGCAGGGTATTTATCTGTTTCGTCGGGGTAAGTGTTTTGAATTTATTACTCTTTTTCTTTATTTCCCACACTTCAACACTTTCTTACAATACTTGGTTTCAGTACTCCGATCAACGGAAAGAAGTTAATATGTTCTCTGTTGAAATTATTTTCCACCTTTTTCTAATGGAGTTCAAGTGAAATGTTCATAGAAGCCAAACGATCATTTTTACAGGGCGGCCACCAACTTAAGAATTTCTGGAAAATCTCGAAAATTCACCGTCACCGGGTAAATTTTGGAAATTTTCATACCAATCAAGCTATGAAGACGCAACAATCATAATTCATTCATTTTGTTCTTATTTCTTTATTCTTTTGACTCGTTCTTAGATTATTCATCAATAATTATATAATTGCCAGTATCAAAATTTTAAAGTTTTTTTTTAATCGGACAATAAGTTCGCTGATCCTATTTAGTTGTTTTATTTTTGGCAACTTTGTTCTCTTCGTCATGGCAGGGCTGGTAGTAGTTCTTTTTTAGAGACTTGGTCCCTATTTTAATGCAAGTCTCTAAAAAGTATATTTTTAATGGAAGGTATTTATTTCATCCAAACTTTTCTCCTTGTTCTGCTAGCAGTGAATCCTGATACTAAATACATGCTAAAGGCTCCAGAGAAACCTTTAGAAACTATAACGCGACTATTCAATAGATTATTCCCAAATTTCGTCTTCGATCACTTGAGGCAAGCATCAGAAATGTCTTATCGATTTCTGCAGAAATACTTTCAAACAATGCTTAGTGTAATTTCTTCAGAATTTCAAATTCTGAAGAAATTACACTAAGCATTCTTTGCAAGTATTATAGATTGAATTTCCTGCAGTAATTACCTTAGGTATCACTTTGAATATTTTTATTGTTATCCAAAGACTATCGTTTCATTTCCTTCGGGTACTCCCCAACTAAGATTCCTACAAGGTTTCATCAGAGAAAATCCACAAAGATTTATTGGATTGATGTTTCTCTTCATTATGCACAATTAGAACTAAAATACTTGTTTTGAATAGTCTCCGTTTTCGTGAAATAGTCCATTAGACATATTTTGCCATTCCATATTAATTATCATCGATTTTTGTGCATATATATATTGAGTATCGAATCTTTCTGCGTTTCGATTATTCATCGAACTAACTTTTCACGCAATTCCAGTAAATAAATGTTGTCACTACTATGGTATTACTTCTACTCAGATTGCTCTAACTTTAAACATTAGTTTTCAAGTTGAGCATTTTATCCGTCGTCTATGACACTTACGTTAAAATAAAAACATAACAAACTTGCTATAAGACAGAAATTTGTCGTCTGAAAAAAAAACTGCCTTAAAGACCGACATTCTAGCTTTTGAGGATCTTGAGATAGTAACTTTTCTTCAAAAATTCGGCAGCGCCGTTAAACGAGCAAACTTCAAATCAGCTTAAACCCAATCAGGCAGATTTCAACCATCCAAAATTATTTGTCGAAAGTCTAACCTTCAAGCTTATCATTTTCTTGAATTAGAGGAGTTCATTGACATTCAAGCTCTTTAAGACTCAAGGTACAGATGATTGTAGATTTTTTTTATAGCGCTATGAATTTTCAATTACGTGTTTCATTGACATATAACCCTTGATCTTCTGAACAACTTTGACGAAGATATCAACCTTCTAATTCACCAAAGTCTTGAGATATAGTAAATTGAAGGACATTTGTTACTAGCACCACCTAGCGGATAAATTCCCAATTAGGTTTGTTACTGTGCGATAACCTTTGATCTGCTTAACAACTTTGCCAAAGACACCAACCTACTAGCACATCAAGGTCTTGTAATATCCGTCGAATGGATGATTTGGCCAATTTTGGTACCCCTAGACAATCCGGAATAACTCCGGAACCTTTTGGACCATAAACATGAAAGCTCGAAAAATGACAAATTTTGAATTATCATTCATTTATTCGTGAACTTTATGAGAAAACAGAAATCATTCGGATAAAGTGTATTGAGCTAAAAATTGTAAGAAATCATGCAAAAATCCTAAGATTCCATAATATTTCTAGCACTTTCATCGACTTTTCCTTAAGGTGGCCGAACTGCCCCACTTTCCCCTATGTTGGCTGGATAAAGGTTAATACTAAAGCAATACACTAAGGTCTTTTTTTACACAATTCCCCGTGCCGTGCAAAAAAATCCGCGCAGAAAAAACCGTGCTAATTCTAGAATCTGTGTAAAAATCAACCGTGTTAATTCTGGAATCCGTGGAAAAAGTACCGTGTTAATTCTAAAATCCGTGTAAATAAGAAAATAAACCGTGTTAATTCCGAAATCCGTGTAAATAAGTAAAAATAATTTCGTGATAATTTCGAATTCCGTAAAAAAAAGTACCGTGTAAATTCCAAAAGGCGTGTAAAAAAAGCCGTGTAAAAATAAAACGTGCTAAAAAAAAACCGTGTAAAAAAAACTTTAGTGTATTTTCAATAACCATACCCACAATGTAGCTCTAAGATTTTTTTATGATTTCTGAAAAGAAAACCTTCACATTTTCCGTAGAGACATTTTTAGAAGAACTCCTGGATGAAAGCCGGAAAAAAATCTTTGAAGATTTCCAAAAGAGAACATCTTAAAATAGGAGGCATCTTTGTAGAAGTTATTTGTTGAATATTAGAAGGTGTTCTAAATTGGAATCCTGGAGGATGCTTTTATTGATTCCAGTTTAGGTCCCTTTTTCATGCAAGAGGTCCCTAAGTTCCTATTTCACGCCTTGTCATGATGGTTTTCTAAAACCTCTCTAAAACTTTCATGAAGAAGAGAAAACTTCTGAAAATACACAAGTCTTCCTACAATATGGTAAACGACTAAATATGTTTTAAGCGTAGTGTTGTGGCAATTTAAGTCGTTAAACACATCTAATGTCAGCGTTGTTTTTGACGTTTGTATACAAACAATATTGAAATCCTAATTGACGAATAAGAGTGAGGGTAAATTTTTCGAAATATATATTGAAAACTCAAAATTGTCGTTCGCCAGACATCTAATTGTTATGAAAATGTAGGAAAAATGATTTCTACTGGAATATGGCGGCATCCACAAATTACGTAACGCTTGGAGGGGAGAGGGGTAAGCTCGAGCGTTAAGACTCATACAAAATTGAAAAAAAACATACAAAAAGCGTTACGGAGAGGGGGAAGGGGGTCGAAAATTTCAAATTTACCTTACTGTATAAAAATTCATATCGGTAGAGTCATCTTAAAAACCGCAAAATTACAAAACGATGTTTTTTTCAGGATTTTTCAATGCCAGGGTGGCACCATAATATAAATTCTTGATACTCAAAAACGCCTTCATCAATTTGCTACATTCTTTCACAAAAGACTGATTCACATGATCAAACGATTACGAAGCTACATAATTTTGAAACTTCGATGTCGGCAGCCATAGTACTGGTTAATTAGAGGGGTTACTTTTGAAAACAGATTGTGTAATATTCAAAAACTGTAGTTACTGATATAAGTGATGACGATCATATACATATACAGAAATGGCGAAAAACAAACTTTCACATCTTCAAAAACACACTGAGCAATTCTCGCTGAAATCAGGCCGCCATCGGCACCCATCGTTAAAATTCCAATTTCATGTCATTGATCGCTAGTTTTCGATAAAACTTAAGGGTGGTCCTTTCTGTTTTCGCAAATTGGTAGACCCCTCGTACGCCAGCTAGCTGAACATTTTGCGAAAAAGCCCATTTTTTGATAAATCTTGGCTATTTCTTCACGTCTATATGTCTCATATTTCCCTTGGAACACATACCAAACTTAGTGGCATCGTATAAAGAAAGGATATAGCTATTTAAAGTTAAAAAAATCTTGGCGGCCATTTTGAATTTTGTTAGAAAAATCGATTTTTCACCATAAGCGCACCGCTCGTTTTGAATTCTGAGGTCACCATCAGAAAGCTGAGGAAAAATTGCGTAAGATAGGCTATAAAAACCAGGTGGGCAATGGTATTTACCCTATGAAATGAACGATTTTCTAAATCACGTTCTACGATTTTGACGTATATGGCGAGTGCAATCAATGCAAACATTATTTTTTGCACAACAAACAAACAAGTTTTCAATTGTTGATGGTTTATTCGATTCAGATGAAGAGAAGAAATATTATTTGAGTGAAAAAATCTGGCGGCCATCTTGGATTTTGACGCCATCTTGGTTTTAGGTTGTAGATTGAGTTTTCACCTTGTTAGCACTCAACATTGTCTGGTTTTCTACATATTCTGGGTCTACGTAAACATTGATCAAGAGATCTGTAGAGTGCAATTCGAAAGCCCAAGCATGCGGTTTTGTTTTTTGTTTTTGTGGAACCGCTCATTCCACCTCCGAAGCACCTGCTTCGAACCGTACAGCGATTTGTTAAGTTTGCTGACTATCTTTCCCCTCTCAAATCATGGCGATTGCTTCATAAAAACAGTTTCCTTTAAGTTACCGTTCAAAAATACAGCTCGTGCGTCCATGTTGTGTAGATGCAATTCCTCTGAACAGCTGATACTTTTTCAGCTGTGTCAGTTCGAAATCAACTGATTTTCTTTGATTCGAAATCGTGAGATGAATTAGTAACAATCATCAACGACGCGTACAAATTTCAATGACGGCCTACTTCGCCTTAATGCTTATGCTAATGCTAATTAACAAGATTTTTAGCCCCAAGGCTAGTTCATCTCGGGACCAACGGCTTTACATTCGCTTCGAAGGAAGTCGTCACTATAACCTTTTTTTGTCATAAGTGACTATTTCGAGGATGGGATTGGATCCCAGGTCCTTGGCGTGAGAGGCAGGTGTTCTAACCACTACACCAGGTCCGTCCCCTACCTTTAAGTTGGGATTTTCTTTCTTTACGATATATTCAAATTTGGGTTATCTAATTTAATCTAAACGCTTGCACAGCCAATATTGAAAAGCATTCTGGAAATACCTAAATTTATTCAGGTATTTTCTAGTCAGTATTAATATTTGCAGAATATCAAAGATATGATGCCTAGGGCTGAAAATCTCCTTAATAAAGCTATAATAATAATAATAAAGATATGATGCAAATATTAAAATGGTCAGGCCCACTGTGCAGACTTTGGGGTTAAAGACGATTGAAAAAATCATGACGATTAGGTTATTTACGCATGAATAAACTGATAGGCGAAAAATTTTCAATGTTAAGAAAGAAGAACCGGGGACAACCGTACAAAACGTTTCGATTCAGGATTATAGGTAAAATCGTGGGAGTGGCGTTGCTAAGAAAGTTAATGCACACTCCATTGTTGTTCTCCTGGGATGGGACATAGGCATTTCTCCCTCATGTCCTGGCTCTAGAGCCTCGGTTCAAGCCCCTTTGCTCGCTCTCTGAAACGAGATGAACTCTAATTTTGTCCCTTTCCGCCATACAAAACCGAAACTGTTTCACACATATTTAAAAATATATAAAAATAAAATAGGAATACCAAGATTATGAATATGGTTTGACTCATCAAAAATGAGACCATGTGTTCTGCCCATACTCGCAAAACGGTCCCATATTATATGGGATTTAATATATAAATGGGACTGTTATGCGAGTATGGGCAGTGTTCAATTTGTATAAAAATGATAATATAAAGTATTAAAAACGATCTCACCAGATTTCAGTAAGGGGTCGTCCATAAATGACGTAGCTTTTTAGGGGGGAGGGGGGTCTTTACGGATTTGTGATGATGTGTGACGAGGGGGAGGGAGGGGTCCTAGCTAGTGGACGTAGCATTTTGAATCATGTCGGTAAAAAGAGAGGCGCAGAAAAGAATGGCATATAATTATTTTTTATCAAACTTTATTTTTGTTTGACTTATAAACTTAGGTTATAAAATGATGATTAAGCTTCAAAACATTCACATGACAAGATTGAAAAAAAAATCTAAGAAATTTAAGATTTTCTTGACAAATGCAATCAAACAGATTTTTCAGGGATTTAAATAGTTATGTAAATATTATATTATATTCGTGTCTAATTTGATAAATTTATGAATAAACAAAATCAAAGAATAAATTAATTAAAAATCAAATATATTGTACCCAAACTCAACAATAACGAGCTTCATCAATCCAATAAATTATTTTTCACATTTTCTATAGTAAACTTGTTTGTCTTGTTAACAACAGCAAAGGTAATTCAATTTAGCCTATATGAAACTGTACACCAAAATTATGTTACAGGAAATATGTTTATTTGAAACTGTTTTCTAAATTACTTTCGAGCGCTACAATATATCAAACTGTTAGATTAGATTATCCCTACATTTTAGTCAGTAAATAATATCAAATTTTGTATTGAACTCCTGAATTCCAATTTTTTGTTTCAACCCAATCGCTGAGGAAAACTAATAAAAAATATATAGAGGGGGGGGGACTTGATATGCTACGTATTTTCCAAGGGGGAGTATCAGCATTTGTGACAAAATGCTACGAGGGGGGAGGGGGGTGTAAAATTTCAGTGAAAAAATGCTACGTCATTTATGGACAGCCCCTAATGCACCAACGTTTGATGTTTTTGTACTTCAGGATCGTGGATCCGCTGTTACCGCCAATGATCGCAAGTTACGTTTGAGGCAATCGTCGGGAGTTTTTCGGTAGTCCACTGGTCGAGCAAGGCAGGGATAACTTAGAATTGAGTGACCAAACATGTTCCACACTATCCGTACCATTGGTCATCTTGCTTCCTCGCATGATAACTCTTGGCCCGTTTCGCTTCACGAGACGAGTAGGTATGAGCGTGCGATAGTGTGCGAAAGGTATTTATCCCGATCGCTCTCGATCGGTGGTCAGCCAGCTGTTGGAAATTTGTTATGTGAAATCAGATAGGTAGAAGTAAATATACCGTCGCGAGTACTACACCTCGTCCGCGTTTCAATAAAAGTTGTTTCTGTTCGCGCAATAAATCTGTTTGGTTAAACGTAGTCCGTCGCGAGTTTTTAATAAGTGTCCGAAAACTGTGTGAATTTGACGCGCGAACATTTGGTCCTTCGAACCGGATCGCTATCCCGGTGAAGGTTTTCGGACACCGGTGCGTTGGACATTTTACGTGACGAATAGTGATGGACGATTACACTATTGTGCTGGTGACTGGTGAATAGTGTCACCAGTTTCGACGCGGGTTTGCGCCATCGTGAAAGAACTTTGCGCGCAGTCGCACAGTGGTTCGAAGTAGAACAAATTTACGCGGACTTTTTCTTCGAGTGAAGTGGACGAACTGTATAGGAGCGGCCGACGGTGTTTACCCGGTCAAGTGCATCCAGGACGGAAACGACGACGAGGACGACGAATTGGAATTACTGCGAAAGGACGGATACGATCAAGAACTAATTGGATTAAGGGAGTAGTTTGCATGATATGTGGTGGCGTATTGCATGAAGCGCCGTTCCCAAACTCTGTGGTTATGCTGGAAATAAATGATTCATAAATGCATGTGAGTCCATCTTCATTTTAAGAGCAGTAGCCCTGGTGTCCGCCCAACAAAGTCTTGTTTGGTCTCGGTTTCGCTGGAATTTGTCGGTTTGCTGTTTTTTCCTGGTTGATCCCCCTGCTGCTGTCGAATTTGGGTTGTAAGTCTGTCGCTCCGGGTCGCGTTGGGTGGTTCGTCGAGTCGATCGCATCAAGTGCAAGTGCAGTGTAGTGGAGTGGCGCAAATTTCTTCAACTGTGCTGTGGAGTGACTTTGTATTTTTCGATTGAGCAGCTTGCTGTTTAATCGGTGGTGGAAGTGCCAGTGAAGTGAGTTGAAATGCCAGATCTCCGTTCATTGAATAAGCTGGAGCATCAGCTGCGGAAGTCGCTCGAAGGAATCGATAATTTCGTGAAGAGTTTCGACGTCAAGCGAGATGTACGACAGGTGAACGTTCGCTTGGAGGCACTGGAGAAGATCTACAGCCAATTCGTGGAGGTGCGAATGAAGATCGAGCTGCTTTTAGAGGACGCTTTGGAGGATGGCGATGGCGACGAGGAAACGCTAATGCAGGAGAACGATAGGGTGCGCCAAGAATTTGAAAACAGTTATTACGCGCTGAAGGCAGAGCTGATGGCCTTCCAATCGCTTGGGACCAGCGCTTCGAGAAATTCCACGCTTCAAGCAGCCGAAACGCAAGCGGTGACTCAATTTGCGAAGGTGAAACTTCCCGAAATAAAGCTGCCGTCGTTTGGTGGAAAGATTCACGAATGGGTGCCATACCGTGACAGCTTCCGGAGTCTAATCCACGACAACACTCTACTCTCCGATGTGGACAAGTTCACCTATTTGAGGTCATCGTTGTCCGGTGATGCGCTGCAGGAAATTAATTCAATTGATTTGTCTGCAGCCAATTACACGGTAGCATGGAAAGCGTTAGAAAGTCGCTACGAGAATAAGAAGTTGATCGTCAAAGCGCATCTCGACGCACTTTTCACCGTGGAAGCGCTCAAGAAGGAAAGCTACGAGGGGCTCAACCAGTTGATAGGCGACTTCGAGAAGAACCTGCAGATGTTGGAGAAGATCGGGGAGAAACCATCAGACTGGAGCACCATTCTGGCTTACATGGTGTGTTCCAGATTGGACATGGCAACCCTACGCCACTGGGAAACCCATCACAACAGCAAGGACGTAGCGAAGTATTCGGCACTGATGGAGTTTTTGAAGGGTCACTGCTCCGTCCTACAATCGATTGCTCCGTCGAAAGCTATAAGTTTCGTGCAACAGCGACAGTTTCGTCCAGCGGTGTGTCATACCACCTTCAAGTTCGCCCCGAAGTGCCACTTCTGCAGTGAGCCGCGTCATTCCGTGTTTCAATGCGTAAAATTCCAGCGGATGAGTATTCCAGAGAGGATTGAGGCTGCAAACAGGAACAAGCTCTGTCGGAATTGTTTGTATCCTGGTCATTTCGCCAGAACCTGCGAGAAAGGGGCGTGTCGACAGTGTCATCAGAAGCATCACACACTGCTGCACACTGAACAGCCTAGATCCTCCGTTCCACCCACGCAGTCAAGACCCCCGACAGTCAACCAACAATCTAGACAGCCACAATCCAAGCCGCCAACACCGAACCAACAGACTCGGACCGCTAACACTGCCAACACCCAAGACTCACACACTCAGCCAGCCACAGAACACGCCACCACAAGCCAAACACATGTAGCTCTCCCAATTACACCGACACAAAACATCATTCTTTCGACCGCGCTAGTCAGCATTCAAGATCGCTACGGCAAGTCCGTTCCAGCACGAGCACTGCTGGACTCATGTTCGCAACATTGTCTCATGACAAAGAATTTCGCTAGCAAGCTCAAGCTAGACGAAACGCCAGTCTATCTGTCGATTCAAGGCATTGGATCGTCGCAAGCAGTGTCAACAAGGCTGGTCACTGCCGTAGTGGGTCCGAGATCGCCGAATATTTCATCATTCGCCGAAGAGATGTCCTTCCATGTGCTTCCGAAGCTGACCGTGTCGCTGCCTACCGTCAGTATCAATACCGCTGCGTGGAATCTGCCGAATTCAATGCTTCTTGCGGATCCCAATTTCTTCGAGATGGGACCGATAGACGTCATCATCGGAGCAGAATTTTACATGGAGCTGCTGAAGGAGGAAAGGCGGAGAGCAACCGACGACGGCCCAACTCTTCAAGACACCGTATTCGGATGGATTGTTTCCGGTCGTATTCCAGAGGGTCCAGCGGCATCGTACTCCCTTGTTCACGTCTGCTCAACGGCGGAAATTCAAGACCAGCTTTCGCGGTTCGGGGAAGTAGAGACTTGCCAGTCAGCCAGCACGCTATCCGTCGAGGAGTCAGCATGTGAGGAGTTCTTCGACAGGACGACATACAGAAACGACGAAGGGAGGTACGTGGTCACGCTGCCGAAGAACGAGAGGTTAATCCAGCAGCTAGGCGATTCTCGGTCGACAGCAATCAAGCGTTTCTTGGGGGTAGAGCGACGATTCGCCATGAATCCAGAACTGAAGAAGCAGTACGCAGAGTTCATGCGCGAGTATCTGGCTATGGGCCATATGAGAGAGGTTTCCGAGGAAGACACGAGCGTTCCGTCGTATTACTTGCCTCATCATGCTGTTCTGAAGCCGGACAGCACGACGACGAAGCTGCGTGTCGTATTCGACGCATCCTGCAAAACGTCCACCGGAGTTTCGTTGAATGATGCCCTAATGGTAGGCCCCGTCGTTCAGGACATGATAGTGGACATCACACTACGATTCCGTACCCACCGATTTGCCCTCGTAGGAGACGTCGCAAAAATGTACCGTATGGTACTCATGAATGCAGCAGACCACCAGCTGCAAAGAATCGTTTGGAGAGACAGTCCCTCGGAATCAATTCGTACTTTCGCACTCACCACAGTCACCTACGGTACAGCGTCCGCCCCCTACTTAGCCACGAAGTGTCTGCAGCGTCTGTCAGAGGAAGGTGAAGAGTCGCATCCTGCTGCTGCTAAGGTCCTCAAGAAGGACTTTTACGTCGATGACATGCTGTCTGGCGTAGACGACATCGAAGAAGGGAAGCGCCTTGTCAGTCAGATGAATGATCTGCTTCAATCGGCAGGATTCTCCTTGCGAAAGTGGAATTCTAACAGCAAGGAATTGCTGTCAGCGGTGCCGGAGGGTTTGAGAGACGAACGATCGATTCTAGAACTGGATTCATCGAGTGCCGCAGTCAAAACGTTAGGTTTAACCTGGGAGCCTAGCACGGATTGCTTCCGATTCAGTTCGCCAGCGTGGAATGAGTCCACAGCGATAACAAAGCGTTGTGTTCTTTCGGATGCGTCTCGTTTGTTCGACCCGTTAGGACTGGTAGGTCCAGTTATCATCCAAGCGAAGATCTTCCTGCAGGACCTCTGGAAGCACGACTGCGAGTGGGACGAACCGCTCAGCCCGCAGTTAGAAGACCAGTGGCGTGAATATAGACGGAATTTGACCGGCTTAGACGGAATCGCTGTTCCCCGATGGGTTGGAACGAGTCGCAGTACCGAAGCGGTAGAACTCCACGGCTTCTGCGACGCTTCGAACAAGGCGTATGGCGCATGCGTGTACGTCCGCGCCGTAGCTGCAGATGGGAGTGTAATGGTTCACCTGCTAACCTCCAAATCACGAGTAGCTCCGCTCGAGAATTTGAAGAAAAACAAGAAGTCACTATCCATCCCTCGGCTAGAGTTGTCGTCGGCACTACTTCTAGCACACTTGTACGAGAAAGTCGCCAAGAACATCACCGTTGCCACCAAATGTCGTTTCTGGACCGACTCGACCATCGTCGTATGCTGGCTTTCATCGTCGCCTTCGAGGTGGAAGCAGTTCGTGGCAAATCGCGTCTCCGAAATCCAGCACATTACAAAGGGTAGTGTATGGAATCACGTCGCCGGTGAAGACAACCCTGCGGATATCATTTCTCGAGGCATGAGTCCAGCGCAGCTTCAGTACGAGTCTCGTTGGTTTCACGGGCCGAAATGGTTGATGTCGGACGAACATTACTGGCCCAGTTCGGCGCAAATCAACGAGAGCGAGTTCGCTAAGGCAGACCTGGAGGAAAAGTCCATCGTTGCGGCCCTCCCGGCTGTTGCCCCAAGTGAGATATTCGGTCTTCGCTCGTCGCTAGTAGATCTAGTTCGACTGACCGTTTACATTCGACGATTCAAATGGAATACGTCACCGGCGAATCGATCATGTAGGAAAGTAGGCAGCATCACTTCACAGGAATATGAAGAAGCGATTAGGGAGCTGGTAAAGCTGTCTCAGCGGGAGAGTTTCCCACAAGAATTCTCAGACCTTGCCAAACACGGTCAGGTGCAAGATTCCTCAAGAATATCGGCGCTAAATCCCCAACTTGTCGGGGGTGTATTGTGCGTTGGCGGCCGGTTGAAAAACGCGGCAGTGGCAGATAGTAGGAAGCATCCTTACATTCTCGACCACCGGCATCCCTTCACCAAAATCGTCGTAGTCCACTACCATCGCAAATATCTGCACGCCGGTCAGCAACAGATGGTATCGGCAGTTCGAGAGCAGTTTTGGCCAACGAGCGTCAGAAATCTCGCAAGACAGGTTGTCCACGAATGTGTCCAGTGCTTTCGTGTGAAACCCAAGATCCAGGAGCAACTGATGGCTGATCTGCCCCCCGAAAGAGTCAGGCCATGCTTCCCGTTCCAGAAGGTAGGAGTCGACTACTGCGGACCGTTTTACGTGGTCTATCCGCAGCGCCGAGCTCGTCCGGTCAAGTGCTTTGTGGCAGTATACGTGTGCCTAGTTACCAAAGCTGTGCATTTGGAGCTAGCAGCAGATCTGTCGACGCAGGCATTCTTAACGACATTGCAACGCTTCACCGCACGCCGCGGTAAACCGTCGCTGATAATGTGCGATAACGCGACAAACTTCGTCGGCGCACGACGAAAGCTGGAGGAGCTTGCGCAGCTTTTCGCTAGTCAACAATTCACCGAAGCAGTTCTACGACAGACGATCGAAGACAGAATCGAGTTCCGGTTCATTCCAGCCCGCTCACCGAACTTCGGTGGACTGTGGGAATCAGCGGTGAAATCGTTCAAGACCCTGTTCAAACGAACGATCGGCACGTGCAGTCTGGAATACGACAACATGCTTACGGTGCTGGCTCAAGCAGAGTCAATCCTGAATTCCAGACCGCTGACCCCAATCAGCAACGATCCGGACGATTTTGAGGCCCTCACCCCTGGACATTTTTTGATCCACCGGCCGTTGACGGCCATTCCGGGACCTGATCTTGGCGAAGTTCCGGAAAACAGACTTTCGGCTTGGCAAAGGATGACGGATTTCAACCAGAAGTTGTGGAAGAAATGGTCGGAGCAGTATCTTTCCAACCTCCACAATCGGACGAAATGGACGCGACAGAGGGACAACATAGGCGTTGGCACTATGGTTGTCATAAAGGAGGAGAATTTGCCACCACTGAAGTGGCAGTTGGCACGGGTGACAGAGATTCACCCAGGTTCTGACGGCAACATCAGAGTTGTCACCGTTCGGACCAAAGACGGCAGTTACCAGCGAGCGATCTCCAAGATCTGTGTGCTGCCGATAAGAGACAATCTTTCGTCTGCTGAAGGGGAGAACTAGGACTCCTCCAACGGTAGGGGTCGAAAGGCCTCCGCAACCCCAGTTAAGTTATGTATTTGTTAAACTTTCGAAAAAGTAATCCTCTCATATTTCTCCAGATATACCTCTTGCATTTTGGTTCGACCAAAATTTCAGACACTCAAACACAAATCATGAGTCGTCCCGCGTCCTTTCCACCGATATTGAGGTAATATGTGTCGTGTTCGTTGGTGGTAGTTGCATGTGCATCGTTGCATCCAGTCAAGTCAATCTAGCATACGGCTAGATAACAAATTGGTGGTATTCAGTTTTGTCCTGAAACTAAAGTTTCAAACCACGTTTGATATTCCGAGGTACGAGTCTGCCGTCGCATTCAGAGGAAGAAGTGCGCAATTCAACCTCCTGGATTCACGCTATGATTGTTCACGGGTATGGCCAACCTAAGGATCGTCACTGCATCACGGGTCCAGAATTGTAACCGCCACGGAGAGCATCAATACCGAAGAGTATCAACGTCATCGACCAACAGGGCAAAATGAAACTATCATCGTCAGTCAGAGGGACCGTCGGCGCCGCTTGGGCGTCCACCGGAGGCCATAGGGCCTCCGTTCAGGCAAGTCTTTTTCGTTTTCAGCATTACATTTCAAAAAGCACCCTCTCATTTTATTCAGAGACCACCAGCGTTACACGGGACACGGATTGCCTCAGCATCCGTTCCCACCAAATCATCCGTTCATCATCACCAAGTCGAAGTCGAAACGTCCAAGAAAACTTCCTAAGTCAGCCATGTAGTTGAAGGTCATTGAAGCGTCGTAACGTCAAGTTCGTCAAGTTTTCACCAAGAGTCCAGAGAAGTCATCAACCCAATTTGTTCAATGAATCCAACGTATACATTCAGCTGTAGTCATCCAATTTGTCGCAGTTTCACCATTCACAAGCCGTTGTGTCACAAGTCGTCGAAGTCGAGGTCGAAGTCGCTGCATAGTGTACGGAGATCTGCAACGCGAATTCATCAATGTCAGCATCATCATCAAACAACTACAATCGGTACCTAACGAACCCCTGGCAGACAGCAAACTAGTAAACGGAACCAACTCAGGCATAGAAAATTGTCTGCCAGGTAAGTTGTTCCGATTTTACAAATATTTCTTCACGATACTACATCCAATCTCCCTTACCATCGAGGCACACTGGAAATAACAACAACGTTCCATCCAAAACAAGTTGACCAACAATAGTCAGCCGGCTGAGCGTCAGTCGGTATATAGGCCAAGGTCATCCCGTTGGCAATCGTCGTCGAATATGGGTCAACTCTATCGTTGGCACAGTAGCAGCAGTGTAGTATATAAGAAATTTGAAACCACTACAAATAATGAATTTTTGAACTAGAACTAGTTAGAGTAGGAGATATTGAAATCAATAGATTCCAAGGCGGCCGGCGTATGGTCGAGCAAGGCAGGGATAACTTAGAATTGAGTGACCAAACATGTTCCACACTATCCGTACCATTGGTCATCTTGCTTCCTCGCATGATAACTTTTGGCCCGTTTCGCTTCACGAGACGAGTAGGTATGAGCGGGCGATAGTGTGCGAAAGGTATTTATCCCGATCGCTCTCGATCGGTGGTCAGCCAGCTGTTGGAAATTTGTTATGTGAAATCAGATAGGTAGAAGTAAATATACCGTCGCGAGTACTACACCTCGTCCGCGTTTCAATAAAAGTTGTTTCTGTTCGCGCAATAAATCTGTTTGGTTAAACGTAGTCCGTCGCGAGTTTTTAATAAGTGTCCGAAAACTGTGTGAATTTGACGCGCGAACAGTCCACAAAGACTGCATTTTTCATTTTGAGAGCCTATTGATGCATTGTTCCATCTGCCATATATGTAGCCGGGCGCCAAGACTTACTGTTGGTCTATCCGCAAAACCAAGGCCGCTTCCTCCGCCCAAACTCGGGCTCTCACGTTGGCGGAACTCCATCGATTTTGGAAACGGCAACAACACTGTGCTTGAAACGGTAGTCCATCCATATTACTGCCCACCAAACTTTTTTTCTGTTTTTTTCCGCAACAACGAATATTCCAGATTATCGAAGGTTACATAGCCACCCAGTGGTAAACCATTTTAAATAAGAATGTACTTACAAAAAGATACAAAAAACTTTCAGAATTGATGACCATTAAAAGAAGATTGATGAATAAAAGCAAGTTCTTAGGATGTTTTAACCATGAAATGTTGCATACTTTACAAATACAAATAGTAAACTTTCAAATAGTTATTTCTACACCTGCATTTAACATTAAACAATGAGCTATTTCAAAAGTTTTCAACAATCGATATCATATCTTGTCAGAGAAAAAATGGTAAATTTTCTTAGTCTATTCTTTATTTTATTCTCTTTGTAGAGTAAATTTAGGCTTTCAGTAGGTATAAGAAATTCCCGAACTAAATTTGATCACGTTTGATTTATGTTTCTAGTAGAGAAAACCAAACACCAGCATATTTTTTTACCTGCTGTTCCTTTGTCTTTTAGCACTGGGAAAATTTTCAAGAAATCACCGGGAACACCGGATAAAACTCATCTATTTAAGTGGCCACCCTGTTTTTAGCATATATATTCAACCCTTGTCGTCAATTCCTACGGCTTCATGAACATTTCAGAATTCCATAACCCTAATCCGCGACTAATGCGGATCTATCCCATTCAACAACCATCAATACTATACTAAATCACCCTCTAATTGTAAGACCCCCGATACTTCCGCCTCGTTCTCCTAGGTCGTGTACTGCGTGATTGGATTTGCTTTCGTCGGCATTGTGCCCAACCGTTCACTGCGCGTGAAGGCAAACGACTATGTGTTCAAGCACACCTTCCGCATAATCTGCCGTTCGCTGTCCGCAGTGATTCGTTTCCACAATCTAGAGTACAAACCGAAGAATTGCGGCTTCTGTGTCGCCAACCATACGACACCGATTGACATTGCAATTCTTTCGACCGACCACTCGTACTCTTTGGTAAATGGCCGCGAAACATGTTTGCACATCTTTCGCTCAAACTTATTCCTAATATAGTATCTATAAATTAACTATTGGATGGTATGGTCATTCCGCTCACATTTTGTGACGTCCTGGTATACTATAACCACAGTGGCTTTTTATATTCTTAAATGGCTCACCAGACAGGTGAACGCATTTTGTAAATATGATCATGATAAAGATGCACGCCTAATAACACATGCTTATACCACTTAGATTTACGTACGAATATTCAGAAATTGCACAGAGTACATGATCTCAGATACCGGGATGTGTATGAATAGAATTTGCATATATGAAGAAGTGTAATAAAGAACTACATTAACACCAAAGGTACAGTCTTACGAATGGTCCATATGCGAAGGTGTTTTGTATATCGTGCATACCTATATCTTGCCTCCCGTGACATGGTATAAAAGCATAATCAGTTAAGATGACAAACGCTAACGTTCTATATTTGTAATTCAAAACCATGGCTTCGGCTAGGGTACCTCCAGCAATGTTACAAATCATAAAAGAGGTACACACATTATGTAACTCGCCATACGATTCGGAACGCTACTGGAGTCGCTCTTATTATACTTGTCAGTACAAGCGTTCTATAAAATAGTAGTTTTACCACATGTTTGCAAATAGAACGAAAAAAAAAAATTGATTTCAGAAAACAATTAATTTCAACTATTTAGTAGCACAGTTAGTACTATAAGTTAGCAGTAATCATTAAGTGGTACAAGCATTTCGACACCCTGCATCTAATGTCCCCCACTGCGGTTTTCAAGCCGAACACTGCATTTTGATGAAATATCTAAAACGAAAAAGCATTGTGATTGTCCTGCCATCCACCAGTACACTAAAAAACCTTCATTGCCATCTACTCCCACATACATACAACCAATACACACACAAGCACATAGCCCACCATTGCATTGTAAATATTACAACAACTCTCTACGTATATTATGAACCCATTACTCATCTAGGTCATGTGGTTGACATTATGCACGGCACTGGTTGGTTGCCTGCCGGAAGGACACACCAAGCGATGGATGGTGAAGAAGGTATTGATTCAATGTTTCGGCGTACTCTCGAGTGCATTGTCATCCGTTGTCAATTATCATAACATTGAAAATCGCCCATTGAATGGCATCTGCGTGGCGAATCACACCAGTCCTATTGATGTACTTATGTTGATGTGTGATAACTGTTATTCGTTGGTGAGTAATTCCCGTTCACATTACTTTAAGTACATTATGTAGTCGTAGTGCATCGAATGCTTTAGCTTGCTCTTGAATGAGAGACTCGCAAGGTAGTTGGATAGTCGCTTGCATTGCTTTTAAGTTGTTACCTAGTGTGAGAATTGTTTTATATTTGCGACATAGATCGGACAAAGCACGGTGGATTCCTGGGAGTTCTTCAGAGAGCCCTTGCGAGGGCCTCTCCACACATTTGGTTTGAGCGGGCTGAAGCCAAAGACAGAATGGCAGTGGCAAAGAGGTAATTTGAGTATTCTACTTTTCAAAGACTACATATCTAATATAATTCTCATTGTATTGCATTTCAGGCTAAAAGAACACGTATCCGATCGACCAACCCACCTATTCTTATCTTCCCCGAGGGTACCTGTATCAATAACACATCTGTGATGCAGTTCAAAAAAGGAAGCTTCGAAGTAGGCGGTGTCATATACCCGGTGGCCATCAAGTAAGTACAATGCACATGAATTAAATAAACTAACGAAGTCGCGACCTGGGGCGGTGCGAAGTCGAATGTTTTGGGTCGTTCAAATTGAAAAAAATCTTTTCCACGAGTGCTAACCGTTATTTGTTTGCTCGTCATCACAGGTTACCACATTATAAGTACACTCTTAAAATGCTTCACACAAAGCATAATGATTTCAAAGCAGACGATAAATCCAATAAACAGACTGAAACAGAAAGTTTCTGGCCGTATGTTAATTTAAAGTATATTTGAAAAGTGTTGTAAAAGATTTCTGCATAATTTGGAACCAATTACATATATTTTGGCAGTTGGCAGTCTTTGTGTTATATCAATTGAACAACAGTTTTTTAGCATGACGAAATCAAGACCGATCATCTCTAGGCATACTCGGATAATTTTCATGAACATTTTTGTTTGACAGCAGCCTGGCTGCTTGTGGATTTTCAGTTCGCATCCCTTAGGTCGCGAACCTGGAGGGAGGCACAGATACTACACACAAAATATGACATAAAGTTTTTTTCAAACTGCAAGAACACTCCAGCTTGCCAACAACAATCAAGTCAGACTTGATGAAAATTGCTCGTTTTCTTTTGTTGTGTAGCTTCGATTTTTCCGGACAAACATGCAAAAAGGGCCAAAGGTTTCCGTGCATTTCATTTTCGTTTTTATTGAAAAAGTAAAATGATGCGTATTTGAATAGTTTTATATTCACTCAGAATAAAAGGTTCCCATCGTGACATTACTTTTGAATAAGCATGAATAGCTTTGTAATCGATTTGTTGTCACATTTGATGAAATGCTAAAATATGTTTTGATCAATTATGCGCTTTTATCATGTAAGTTCATAGTTTAAGATCCGGGCTCACAGGGACAGTTTCGTGACAGCATAATTTTGGCTCACATTGACGTAACATAAATTTCGTATCGGTTTCTCCCTCCAGGTCGCGACCAACTCTGATAAGCACGCCTACTGATTTACTCTCCGTAACTCGATTTTGAATGTATCATCGTGCTAGGGAGGTATCGAGTTATGGAATACAAAATCAAGTAGTGCAACTGCGGTTGCGGTCGAGATAGCCATGAAAACCAATTTAATTAGCGGTTCCATCGATATCGAGACATAAAATATCGTGTTATGGATAGTTGACTGTAGCATAAAAAAACATATTTCAAAATATTTGGACGAAAACGTGTTTTTATATAGGACCATAACGAAAATATACTTAAATATTTCCAGGTCCTGCGAGAATTCCCCTAGGAGTTCTTACTCCGATTTTCCATGAAATATTCGACATTCCAAGGGAATTCTGCAAATAATCTCCCAAGAACACCTCCAAAAGCTTTTCCTGAAAATTTCCCAGGAAATTGTTTTTGTCCATAGGTTTCTCTTGAAGTTCACACAGAATAATTTATCTAAGAATTTTTGGATTCTCGTAGAATGCTACTCATCAGACTCTCACAAAGATTTTTTTTAAATATTTTTCTCTAGTAAAAATTCCAGCGGCTTCTTCAAAAAAGTTCATACATATTGGTATTCCGTACAGGGTTCGGAATCATCACTCATTCCCATTCCTCCATCATACTATTTTTTTAGCGAAAATCTGGGCTTGCGAAACCTCCCGTGAGCGAAGCAAAGCGAAAATACTTTATCATTCACTTCAACAGCTGCGAGTAGTTTGTTCTTTCTTACTGGCAGATGTTGGTACCTATACGAGCAAATCATCGGCCCAATTGATGATCGGCCCAATCTGGTTGATTGTGGTAGCGTGGTCTTAGCCATGTGGTAACATCCGAAAAGTCATGCTGAAGGCGTCTGGGTTTGCTGAGCTAAGAAAATAGCTCTGTTTGACTCCGAGGAAAATTTTTTTCTTGAAGAAAAATTTGAGCGAATTTCCGTCCGAGGTTCCAAGAATTTTCTTCACAGATCCTTGCAGGAGATATTTCCTACAACATCGAGATGTTCTGGAAAGATTTTTATCAGAGATTGCCTTTAGAAACAAAGTTTTAAAAAACGTCTTAATCCTTATAGGCCTAAGTGAAGAAAAAATATTAAAAACTGTCACCGCTCAGGGAATACTTAACCTCTAATACCCAAATTTTTATTTTCGATTTAAGTATTATTTTTCGTTATCTAAAATCGTTCTAAACACGTTTTGGGCATTTATTTATTTTTATTCGCAAATTTTTAAATTTTGGTTTTTGATTTTTATAATTTTATTTTTGAACATCCCTAGCTTTTTCATTTTTTCTTGAAGCCTTTTCTAGTTGTTGATTTTGGCAATAATAAAAATTTAAATTGTTACGGTATTTTTAAAATATTAAATTTTTATTTTTTTTTTCGGAGCGTATTTTATTTTCCGTGTAACTAACAGAAAAACAGGTTTTAAATGATTTTAAATACCACCAGGCCTCTTCGTTTGTGATAGGTTAATCGTAGAAAAATATAAAAGGTACGAATTTTTTTATATTACACGTTAAATGAAGCCCAGGCATTTGTTGGTTACATAAGAATTGCAATTTTTCAAACAATTTCTAAAAATACAAAAAAAATTTCAAAAGTCATAAAAAACTTTTCTTATATGCGTGTTATGAGTCAAGGTGTAAGCCAAAAATAAAATCATTTTTGATTTGCGAGCTACGAAAAAATACACAAAATTCCAAAGTGTACCCCGTCTAAAGGCGGGGTTGGGTATTAGAGGGTTAACGGATTTCAATTATTTTTTGTCAGTATACTTGTACACATATTACTTACTTTACTTTTGCTGGCTCTACGTCCTTCAAGACATGACCTGCGCCACAATGTTACGCCTATTAACTCGGTCCATGGCTGCTAACCTCCAGTTTCTCCGATCGCCCCACACTTCCAAGATCCTGCTGCACTTGGTCAAACCACCTAGCTCGTTGCGCTCCCTTCGTCTTGTAACCGCCGGATTTGAGGTGAACCCATTTTTGCGGGAATTGTTGTCCGGCATTCTCACAACGTGTCCCCGCCCATCGTACCCTTCCAGCTTTGGCGACCTTCTGGATACTGGATTCACCGTAGAGTTGCGCAAGCTCGTGGTTCATCCTTCTCCTCCATACGCCCGTTCTCACATACTCCGCCGAAAATCGTCCAATAGCACACGTCGTTCAAAAACTCCTTAGCGCTTGCAGGTCCTCTTCAAGCATTGTCCACGTCTCATGCCCGTAGAGACTACCGGTCTTATCAGCGTCTTGTACATGGTACTCTTAGTACGGAAGTGAAGTTTACCAGACCGCAAGGTCTTGTGGAGTCCGTAGTAAGCACGACTTCCGGCAATGATACGTCTTCGAATTTCTCTGCTGCAGTTGTTATCGACGTTATCAATGATCCGAGGTAGACAAATTCATCCACCACCTCGAACTTATCCCCGTCGATCATCACGCATCTGCCAATGCGAGCTCTATCGCGCTCGATTCCTCCAGCCAGCAGATATTTCATCTTTCGACGTATTTGCCTTCAATCCAACCCGATCTGCTTCACGTTTCAGCCTGGTACACCCGATTCTGTTTTTGCACGGATTTTTTTTTACACGGCCGCGCAAAAAAGTTTCCATACATTTTTTTTCCGCAAAAACCTTATTTTTTGCATGAACGCCGAGAAATGGTGTTACTTTTTTTGCACGTTTTTGAAATTTTGAACTGAAAACTTTTTTTTGCACGGTACGCATCCCCGTCAAAAAACAGAATCGGGTTGTATCTGTTCAGCAACCACCTGGAACGTTCTTCCGACAATGTCCACGTCGTTTAGCAAGAGCAGATGAGACTGGTTGGATTTTTGAAGATCGTGCCCCGCCATGTTTGAAAGCCCGCCCGTTTCATAACACCTTCTAGCGCAATTTTGAACAGGAGGCAGGAAAGACCATCGCCTTGTCGAAGTCCTTTGCGTGTTTCAATCGGGTCCGATAATGCACCCGATATCTTCACACAGCACTGTACACTATCCATCGTTGCTTTGATCAGTCTAGTCAGTTTCCCGGGAAAACCATTCTCGTCCATAATCTTCCCAAAGCTCTTCGCGGTCGATGGTATCATAGGCCGGTGCATGGTGCGTAGGGACTTGATATTCGCGACACTTTTGGAGGGATCTGCCGCAACATAAAGATTTGGTCTGTCGTCGATCGCCCGTCCACAAAACCGGCTTGATAACTTCCCACAAATCTGCTTGCCAGTGGCGATAGACGGCGGAAGATGATCTGGGAAAGCACGTTATAGGCTGCGTTAAGAATGGTGATCGCTCGATAGTTCTCACATTCTAACTTGTCACCCTTTTTGTATATTGGGTATATTATTCCCTCCTTCCACTCCTCCGGTAGCTGTTCAGTATCCCAGATCCTGGCTATCAATCCGGTGCAGACAAGTGGCCAACCTGTCCGGGCCCATTTTAATAAGTTCCGCTCCAATACCATCCTTTCCAGCTGCTTTGTTGTTCTTGAGCTGTTTGATAGCATCCTTAACTTCACCTATTGTGGGAGTTGGCACGTCTCCTTCATCCGCCGCTCTCACTGATTGGAAGTGATGCCAGTTTTTATGTTTGCAATTAGAATGGTTTGGATATTCATACACTTGCTACAACCACGTATTTTACAATTTCATAATACTCAAAAAGTGTACAATGTCACAAGTGTTGCAAAACATTTTTATGCGCGAAGAAAAACAATGTACGACGCAATTAACAGCAAAAATGAAATATAAGATATTATACAGTACAATTGACTGTAGAATTCAAATGCATACTGATGGCAACTTTCTCCGTCCGTGAGAAGCGAGACTGCCAAAAATAGTAAACAACACACGCATGGTGTGAAAAATGCTTATATTTTTGGTCAAAAAACATGTTTTCACTACCAAATGAAATAAATTGTGATTCTGAGTTTTTATGAAATTGTTGATGAATTCATATCGACAATAATACCTTTGTATGAAACGTGTGCAAGTAACACTACCTACAAAATTTTGTTGGTGGAGGATAACATGAAACATGATGATTTATTTTTGGCCGACGCACATAACATTGTGCTCCGCCTTGTTGGGTGGCTCGAGAAGGGTGCTTTAGCGGGTGGCTCGGAGTGGGTGGCAACATTATGTTTACGTGCTCAATGAACCTTCACCTTAACAGCCAATTTGTTTGCTTCGCGGATGATATGGACATTGTCGGTCGAACATTTGAAAAGGTCCTGTACACCCGTCTGAAACGCGAGGCAGCAAAAAGTTGGACTGGTGGTGAATGCGTCCAAGACAAAGTAGCCATGCTAGCTGGTGGGGCCGAGCGCGACAGAGCTCGCCTAGGTAGCAGTGTTACGATAGACGGGGATACGGTGTTGACGAGTTCGTCTATCTTGGATCCTTGCTGACGGCTGAAAATAACGTTAGCCGTGAAATACGGAGGCGCATTATCAGAAGAAGTCAGGCCTACTATGGGCTCCACAAGAAGCTGCGGTCAAAAAAGATTCACACCCGCACCAAATGTACCATGTACAAAACGCTCATAAGGCCGGTAGTCCTCTACGGGCAATGAAACGTGGACGCTGCTCGAGAAGGATTTGACAGCATTTGTAGTCTTCGAACGTCGGGTGCTTAGGACGATCTTTGGCGGTGTACAGGAAAACGGTGTGTGGCGACGAGGGATGAACCACGAGAACGCCCAACGCTACGGCGAACCCAGTATCCAGAAGGTGGCCAAAGCTGGAAGGATACGATGGGCAGGGCATGTTGCAAGAATGCCCGGACAGCAACCCTGCAAAGATGGTGTTCGCGTCGGATCCGGTTGGTACGAGAAGGCGTGGGAGCGCAGCGAGCTAGGTGAGCGGATCAAGTGCGTATCGATTTAGTGGGGCAGAACTGAGGATGGAGAGATGCGGCCACGAACCGAGTAATTGTTGATTCAAGTTATCTGTTTAGATGTAAACTAAATAATGAAACGAACAAGTAACGTATTAAAAATGGAAATCTATTAAGACCGCAAAGCGATTAAAGACACTTACATCTATGAAAAAATACAAGATTTGTGAAAACTATAATTATTGCGACGGACATCCGTGATATCAGAACACGCTGGCCTCCCTTAGGCCCCCTCCAGAAAAAAAACCCTAACTACGCCAATGCTTATAAGCCTTATTTCATAAGTCTGTTGTGAATTTCTATAAGATTCTCAAAACTGTAAAACAAAATAGTTCTTATGTCGTTATTTCATAAGAAAATCTTATGCATCTCTTACGTTCCGTTTCCTCAGTGTATTGCTCAACAGTTCGGAGGATCTTGATCCTAACTTTGGAATCATTCATTGGGAACAGTAGACAAATTCACAAGGTGTCTAGACACCTAATTACATATTTCAAGGATAGACTTCAACTATATTGATACCTTTTTCCATGAAGTTATAGCATCAACTTTATCATACAAATTGTAGAAAAAACGAACACAATAATATTTTCGCTCTCCCCTTTTTAAGATACGACGCCCGCTTCGGTGATGCATTTTGGAACAGCTCTCGATACTCGATGATGCAGTATTTATACATGATGATGACTCGTGGGCGATTGTTTGCGACGTTTGGTATCTGCCCCCGATGACGAGAGGCGAAATGAGTCAGCCATCGACTTTGCCAACCGAGTGAAAAGCGTCATTGCCAAGCAGGGTGGTTTAGTGGACCTGGTGTGGGATGGTCAGCTGAAACGAATGAAACCAAAGAAAGAGTGGAAGGAGAAGCAACAGGAGGAGTTCACCAAACGGCTAAAAGGCTAATGATGTCCGGCCGCGGTGGACACGAAATGTGCGATGACATTGTAGGAGAATGACCGAGTTGGCTTGTAGTGTATCTAACTCCCTGTGGTACTAGTGTGAAATTGTTTGGAAGATGGATGCGCTAATGGATGATATGTATGTGGCAGCAGAACGTTGATGAACCGAACATAGAACAATTTGATGACGCTCTAGTCTGCGAGAAAAAAGACAAATTACAATATAACTATAATATAACAGCCAAAATTTAGGGTGGAGCCTACTACAGATAGATATAAATGTTAATTTACATTTAAAAGTGAGAAAAATGATATTTATTGCATCCACGGTAGATTCAATTGTACAGTAAAAAAAATGATTTCAGCGAGAATACAACCTTCATTGTGAACCTTAGCCAACATCCCAGTTGCGTAAAAAAAAAGTTTTTACCTTTTCGTTTCAGCCTTGGCTACCAAATATCAAACGTGGATTGCACTAGATGATAGCATGTCCTATGTATTATATCAGCACCAAACAATTTACACTGCTTTAAAAATCATTGTAATATTATAAGTAGACAGTAAAACTACAAAATAAGACGAAAATCTTGTAATTTTTGTCTATGAGTGACAGTACCGACCGCGGAAAGACAGCGAAAAAATGACCAAAAGAGAGTTATGTACAGGCACAATGAGATGAATGCGATATAACATATGAAGCGATTGTCTCGTATGTTAAAATTGTGAAAGCAAATGTCAATTTACATAGCAGTGTATTGTACAAATGTACATATGGGACAATCATGTTAGAAGAAAAGAGCACATTGACTAAATGTGTGTGCATCGGACTGTATGAGCATTGTTTGTCGCACAAACAGAGCCATCAACCCGTACTAGAATAAGCTGGAATTAGTCCTGCAAAACAACACCACAAAGCTGCTCTGACAACACGTGGAACTATCAGCAAGCGATTCGTTTGTATCGTTTGAAAATGTCGAAATATACACTAATTCACTCAGTTTCTGTGTCTTTTATTTTACTGAGAAATCTACATCATGTATGAAAAAAAACTAGGGAACATGGTTCAACTTGGTCCTAGCAACCCACCAATCGGCAGAAATTCAGCGTTTAGCGTAGTTGCAGTATACTTCGTACTTTTTTTTTTAATTTCTTTATTAGTATCATTTCCAAACATTACATTCATTCTTATATCTAGGTGTTCTGTGTTATTAGACAACACTATCATCCTAATTTGGTAAAACAAATTAAATACTTCGTACATTGGATAAAGCAACATTCAGGTATTTATTACTAGTGAACCCGGCAAACTTCGTCTTGCCATCAAGTGGCTGTTGAAAAATGCTATGGATCGTCCCATACAAAATGACAGTTCCGTTCACGCTCCGTTTTTCCAACTTTGCCGATGAATTATCCTGGGATTTTTATACACCACAAACACGTCGGAACACATGACGAACAAAATGGAAAATTAATCTTCAAATCCGTCGAACCGTTCTCAAGCCATTTCGTGACATACAGGGCTGTTACAACAGACGCGATTCTCGCGGATTTCGCGATTTTTCGCGGATTTGTAGCGGATTTGGACAGCCAAGCGCGAAAATCGCGGATGGATAAAATTCTGTCGCGAAAATCGCGGATTACCCAAAAATTGTAATTTTATACATACAATCGTGATTTCATAATTAAGAAATTTCTATTTAAAACAGAAAATCCAAGTCTTTTCCTTGAGAGCAGTAAAGTTCAGTTAGTATAGTCACTCAGTATATCGAAAATACTGTTCAGGGAAATATATAAAAGCAGTAACATTTTATTAGTAAATCATTTTCATTTTATTTGGAGTCATTTTTCTCGAGGGAGCTAGTTAATCAAGAGATAGCTCCTCCATAAATTTTTAATTGACACTAACCTAAAATTCTATTCTATTGACGGCGATCTATAGGTTCTTGACTTTTAAGATAAACTGAAAAATAGAAAATTATACCGTTTCCAAATCCTGGTGAGTTTGAAGGACATTTACTTTTCCGTTTTAAAAATCATAGAAAATGGCGCTCATTAAAACCACTCAGCAGATTTGGCTTGGCTTTAAAATATTTGAAATCAGAAATGTGTCAAATTTACTGATCATGGATACAATATGTCAAAATATTAACCGTGTAGGAATGCTAAATTTGTTCAGCTTGATTACATAAATACATGCATTCAAAGTTTGTACGGATAATATGCAGACACTCTGGCTGAGTGTTGGCGGCTGCAGTCAACGTTGGTTACCTTATAAAATCTTAGGATCGATAGAAAAAGTTTAAACAATAGATAGCTCCTTAGTCAAATTAGATTTTATCAGTGAAGAAAAAGTATGTAAATCTAGAAGATACAAATTACTTGAAGTTTAATGGAAGCAGCACTAAAAATTGTATGTATAATAAATGTAATATTTGGTGTTAAAAAGCAGTGCAACGATTGAATCACACCCATAAAAACCGGTTAAAATGTTAGCACCTGGTGAAATCGCTTAAAATAATAATAGTTTTGCTTGGTAAATTTTTGTTCAGCTACAATTTTGTAATAAAAAATGGGTCATTTATAAATTTGTAACTTTGGAGAAACTGTTGAACACCGATGAGTGAAGAAAAATTAAAAAAGCATAATGGCAGATGGTATCAAAACTACTATTATTTTGAGCGATTTTACCTGGTGCTTAACTTTTCATTCATAAATTTACGTCATATGTTCCCGACACTTCAATATGTCAAGTAATGACGTGAATCTAAGTCACAAATGACGTAATTTTCCGTCACAATGGACTGAATATTATTTGAATCACAAACATTTTCAGTCACATTGGACGTACTTTTACCAGAATGATGTATTTTTAAGTTCTAATACTATCAATTTACGTTACGTACGTAATATTAGGGTTTCTAAGTGTGCAGTACTATGACGAATTTTGGGATAATGAAATTGAAGAGACATTTAGAGTTCTCTGTTAAAATTTCATGGGTTTTGCTCATAGGAAAACAAAGTAACAGCATGACAAAGTTGAGAATTTGTATGAAAATCGGCTTTCACTACTATTATTCTGAACACAACTGTATATACATACATTTTCAATACTTTTGTGTAAAATAGTAAGCTCCGCATAACTAAACTGAGTAGTTTACAAACCAACTTTATTAAAATTTTATTGCGTTTTTTTTTTTTTTTGTTAAATTTTGAATTTCATTTGTTTTAATATATAAATAAGGTCTTGTATATATTTCTCAAAATTGATTTCTAGTGTGGCAGTCAGATCTGCCCTGTAAAGTTTGGACATATTGTATCAAACATCGAGAGAGTTTTAAATGTATAGTCTAATGTATTGCCAATGAGTAATGAATATTACTGAAAAAAAAGTAACATTTTTCATAAAACAGAAATTTGTTAAACATATTAAATTATCACAAAAATCTTGTAATTTTACCTCAATTGATAGAGTACCATCAGTGCACCAGTATCCGCTCATGCCTCTATTTCCGCTCACTAATGTAAAAATTGATTTTTTATGTGAAAAAAAAACAACATTTTTCGCACGGATATATTCTAGCAATATTAAGCAACCTTCAAATGAAGCCGCCTGACATTATTTTCATTTGTTAAAATATTCTTTATATTGAATAACACAAGACCTCGTGAGCGGGTTATCGGGTCACTAGGTATTTTTGTGTATTCCAATAACCGCTCATGGCAAAATACTAAACAAAATTTTGAGAGATTTTCGATTTAGTATATCACCCTTCTATATTGCAGTAGTAGCTATGGTTTGACCATAAAAAATATCAGGATAAATTACAAAAATTCGAAATAATGCATTTTTTAGTAAGTTCGTCACGGAAATTTGTTTACCGTGAGTGGAAATAGGAACACTTAGATGCAGTAACAAATTCAATTTAATATTTTTTAAGAAAGTTTTTCAAATTAATTTTATCTTGCCGCTGATTAGCTATACTTGGAGCTACATTGTGACATAATATAGTATACATCGACACAATAGTTATTTTATAATAAACATTTGAACACAACTTCCTTAAATGAGCGAAATCTGGTGCACTGATTTAAGACTTGAAGTTTTATAAAAATAAAATCAGTTTTCAAACAATAAATGGCATGCATTTCAAACTTATTGTTTAACTAAACCCATCTCATAAAAAAATGCAACTTTTTTTTAAATAATATGATGGTGTTTGATAGGCAAAAATAAAAAATACAGTATTGGCGATCTAATCTCATTAATGGCAATCTTTTCACTCTCGATAACATCACCACTTAAAATGTAGTGTAAAGTTAGATGAGACAAAAATCGAAATTAAAGGTTTGGTATGCTTCTAATTGACAATGTAAAATTGCTGTGTGTGTTTTTCTTTTTAAGTTATCATTAATAACTATATTTTGCATCTTCTATTGTATGCAAAGATCACATCGAATTGTGATAAGTATAGTTGCAAATTAGGCCTCCTCTCTTGCTTGGTAGTGACACTACCATTTATTAAATTACACGATTTTTTATAAAAATATATTGAAATGTTGATGACAAATAAATTTCGAGTGATATTGTTAAATACGATTTTCTCCAGGTACCTTTTTTCCTGCCTAGTGGCGCAACTTAAGTAAATTAAACATATTTCATAATTTAACTCTACCCTTAGTATTGACAGAAATCCGTATACCAATTTGTCTTGCTCAATTGTAGATACTTTAAGGCGAAAAAAATCACTTAGAACAATTAAATACTAGTTTTTGATCAAGCACGCTTACGCATTTTTTATAATGAGTAATAAATATGTCAGATTTTTTTGAGGTGCGGATTGAAGTTCCTAGGCGCGGATCAAATTTCTGAAGTCGCGATTTTCGCGGATACGATTTTAAGATTTTTGTAACAGCCCTGGACATACAAACACCACTCCATTTTTATTATATAGATAGATAGACTCATCTAAAATGCTTTCAGGACCAAAGTTGGGGAGTAAACCTTGCTCCAATCTGAACCCTCTTTTTCCAATGGCAGCTCCAAAGCTTCATTGATTTCTAACGAACTTGAGACAAACTGAATCAGTTAAATGCTATACAATAGTTACTAGCATATGATTCCATACTCATCGGATAAATCCAAAATTCAACTAATTGCTTCAATAGTAAAACTATTGATAAACAAGCAATTTACTATTGAAAAACATTTGATGTTTTAAAACTGATTTTGGAAAATTTAGCTCATATTCAACCAGTGCTGGGAATGGTAAAGTAGTAGGCTTGAATTTCGTGAAAATCACATGGCTTTCCCAGTACAGTAGTTCAAAAACGTGAATCTCATCAAGTAGCCTATGTTGGGTGCATGCATTTTCTACATCGTGAGTGTCATTGAAGGCTCTAAATGCGGGAAATGCAGCGGGAAATAGAACATTTATCTACAGTAATTTTGGGTTGCACTTAGCAACGGTTTTTTTTTTTGCAATTTTCAAGGCTCTTTGCCTACAGTAGCGATAGGCGTGAGTTTCACTGGCTTCGCTGACTGCGATTGGCTTTGTTTGGCTACTGTAGAATGAATTTCAGATTTTTTTCCAACTCTGTATTCAACATTGTTTGTTTAAAAACTTTTTCTATAAACACTTTTTCGTAAAGAAATAGTCGATCAAAGTCATGAGAAAGAGAGGGTGAAACGAGTTGACCCCGGGAGAAGATGCTCAGTCCCAGAGGAGGACTGGCCTAAGCCCCAAGCAGCTGGTCTACAGCCAACGGCCGCTTCCGGGATGGGCACCAAAGGCCGTCTTCTGTCTCCCGGGTCCCAGGGCGTATATAGTAGGGGAGAGCTTCGGATGTGGGAGTCCTAAAATGATGAGGATTTAACTTACGGTTTTTATTCGAATGATCGTGGGCGGCGAGGGGTGACGAAACTCGGTAGTGGGAGGCAATTACCACCGGCGATGGACGGCGCAGGTGGCGGTGTGAAGAAGAATCGGGACGGTGGTGTA
>NW_018735225.1:0-28006 GCF_002204515.2 Aedes aegypti
ATTTGCAATACTGCTTAACATTTCCTCAACATAGCTTGGTGGTAGCCACTAAGCACATCATAGCCACCTATGACGCTGGGCGAGCTGCGGCATAAGGCGCATGCATATATGTGATTGTACGGGAGTGCTGATCTAAGCCTAACTTTCAACAACTGAAAGGTTAATTAAAATGAGCTTAAATCAAGATACAGCCTTCTGCAACTATGTTCACTAGGGTATCAACTAGTGAATTTGTCATTCTGGGCTCAATTGAACGCGATCAACTAGTATACGGAACGAAATAGTGACATAGGATCAATTTTCAATATATTTGAAACGAATATTCCATACATACTTCGAGCTGAATGCGCCAGTTGGTGGAGCAACCAATTGAGTTGAAATTTTGAGAGTGCCTTTTTCTTACTCTGAGGCACATATCTAGGGGGTGCCCCGTTGAGTTTTACAACTTTTTTGTTTAAGGGCCAGTCTAATATAGAGATCTCGAGATATGGAGAGAAAATGTATATGCAGAATAAAGGGACCGAGGAAACCATCGACATAAGGAGAGATATGGAGATGTAGAACATCGAGATATGGAGAGTCGACTGTAGTCTCAGATTGTATTTCGCCAAAAATTAAAAAAAAACTTAAGAAAAGGGATTTTTGGAAAGATCTTTGAACGAGTTTTCATGACAGTTATCAGTAGCAATTCCTAAAAGAAAAATTAAAGTCAAAAAATGGTGCATTTTGCTAGGAAAGATTCCTGTAACCTTTCTGTGTTACGTAATATTGGCAGTCTAAGCCGTTTCTTTTGTAATATTCTCGGACAAAAAGCAGATAAATTACGTGTTTGTCTATTTACATTTATGCGCTGCTCAATCATCTATCGATTCACACCGACAGACATTTTTTCTAAGTTTTTCGAAAACGTTTCTACATCGCTTCGTTGGTGGCGTGTACAAATATCCGGAAGGAAGGCAAACTTAGGACCTGATTAATGTGCTTATACATGTTTGTGCATTTTATTGCTTTCCAACACCAGACATCAAGTTGCTAATATTAATGGGTCGATTCAGTAGGGCCCAGTAGGAAATGGATCCTAGACTAAAATTCAGCTATGAGGACAGAACTAGTGCCAATGTCAACTAAAAGCAATTCGCTTAGTAAAACACGATAATTTACGGGAGAACTTGAGGACTCAAAACCCTCGTCATTCCATAGGGTGAGCCCTAAAAGTGACGTTCCCACACAAGTGGTTGTGGGAACGTTACAAATGTAACTTAATGTTCTGTGATTGGTCTACTTATGTAATTGTCTTCAATTATTTTTTATTTGTAATAGCCTTTCCTATAAGAACTGCAGGTAAATCTGTTCAGTAGCTCCAAGTTAACCGCATTTTGAGGCGTATTTATTTGAACTGATGACATCTCTGGCGAATTTTTTTGTTTCGACTGTTCAGTCTCGGGAATCTCGTCAGTGGTACCCGGTAGAGGTAAATAACAAAATAATGATAAAATAAGAACAAATTTTGCAATCATTATCTTTTAAATTTCTTTATTACCTTTATTATCTAGACTTTCAGCCGTTGGCTGGTTCGTCTCCGGTAGAGAATGTGGAGACGGCTTCGCACTGATAGGCCTTCCTGTCCAGTTTACTTTAATTACCTTTAATATACAAAAATGTTCATTCAAAAAACGAATAGGTAATCCAGATCAGTCAGGGTCTTCATATCTCGATGGTTCTTGTTTGATGTAGGATGTCTAATGTTTCGGTGTAGTCCGGTATCTTTGAGCAACAAAAATATTACGGCTTCGTTGATCGGATCATTAGCGAAAGCGTCTCTTATGCTGCCTGGGATAGCATGGTTGAAGGCGGATGGCTTGGTAGCAGGGACAGTCGATTTTCGTGTTCCATGCATATACTATTCGGAAATATTGCCCAATTTTGTTATTATTGTTATTCCTTTACGTGTTAATCAACGTTGCCTTGCCAATAGATTTTAATTGAATAACTTTTTTCACAAGTGTCGGATTGTTTCACGGTCTTCGGCAATATTCTTCATCGTAGAAATACCTATCGAGGTCTGTGTTAAGAATTTTTATAGAGGTCAATGGACGTCTTCTGCCCTTTTTTTTTTTTGAAAAAGTAAGTTTTCCCATAGTGAATCCCATACAAACTTTGAACGGCTGGCGCGTAAATATAGTTTCACCGATCGAGCTGAAATTTTGCACAGTTGTTATGGGACCTGAATGCAATCCAAAGTAAAGACTGGAGCGAGAATCTAAATTTTGTCCCACACTAATGTAATGGACTTCATGGCCATGCGGTTAGCGGTGTCAGTCGCTTAGGCGCATTGTGCCATGAGCTGTGGGTTCCAATCCCGCTCCAGTCGGTGGAAACTTTTCGTCAAACGATTGGGCTACTAAGTGTTTCGTGTTGTCCGTTGCCTAATGTTGGTGATCCTTCAGTCTGTGCAGCCTTTGTCTGAAGACGGTGTAAATTGTTTTTTTTTTATATATAATAAACTTCATGGAGAATTTTGTAATTGTAATTGCTCAATCCACACCCTGGCAGACAATTGTCCGCCAATCTAGACACGGGCTGGGTGAGGACCTACCAAGCCTCCCCCGTTAACATGTCCTATACCGTTTAGCACACCGGGTTCTTCCACAAGCAGGCGCCGGAATTAAAGCGGTCCCCACGAGTTTCAGATACATTAAATAGATATAGTCCCTCTGGCACTAAACCGAATAGCGCCCTCCACCTCATCACCAGCACTGCCCATCCCGCACGCCAAACAAAATGCCGGAAGTGGCGTGCCGTGTAGCACATCAGATGTTCTACAGAGCACACCACCTCCGACACCATGCTCAACGTACAGCAAAGACAGCGCTAATAAAAGCGGAAGGCGCCCCACTCGGTTCAGTGCCAGAGGGACTATAAGTATAACGAAGAAGAAATGAAAAGATAGTAGAGTTGGTTCGGTTGTTTGATTGCTGAAACGATAAAACAGAAACAAAGTGTTAACATTAAAACGGGGTTTTATAATTGATAAATGTATCGATAGTTTCTCATCTGTTACGTTTCCTTATCGTAGCGCTGTCGATTTTTTCCATCTCCAGGGTGTTCATCTCCGCTCGAGCAATGAGGACCATGATGAAATGAGAATATAAAAATGTGAGCATTAGTGTTGATCTACTAATAGATTAATTTAAACTGCATTTCATGTGCTTTCAAGTCCCTAAGTAACTTGTAAACTCCTACTCAATTATGTTTTGTTGGCCTACACGTTTTATTTAGACACAATTTTTATTTAGAAAACTATTTGGATCCGAGATTTTAGGTGCAGATTGAGTATGTTTAATAAAACAAGCATCCTGTTTTCCTGTTGATGATTCTGTTATTTATACCAGCTGTATACAAGAATTTATTAATGTAATATATGGATATTGAATAAGTTTCAACGCGCGATTATAATACTTCAGTTTTCGTGCTGTTGTATTGGTGTATGTAGTGGGAAACCAATCAGTTTGGTGATTCTAACGGTAACAAATAGCACGACGAAAAGAAAGTTGATAATCTATCATCATTATGATTTCAGTCCTAATTTCATAATCCGTTTAATAAATTCCGCGTATGCTTCGGCAATTTTAACAATTTATACATATGTATTCGAAGAAAACAGACTACGAGCATTTATTACCTTGCAACACATTCCTAAGTGATCAGATATTTATCATTTTCTACAGCCTAATTTAATAATACCTACATTGGGTTGTAACAAAAAATTGATCTTGGGATGTTGATTTGCCTCCTAATCATAGTTTCGACAATAGTCACATGCTTACTATCCCTTATGACAGTGTTATTGATTCTATTGTCTATCGCTCATCAGTTTCGCGCTACCCGGCAGGGACTTGGTCCTGTGTACCCAATACTCTGCTGTGTCTTAACTTCACGCAATACATTCTGTAGATGTGTGATACAGTTTGCGGAATATTATGATTTATTACTTCATTCAGATGGAAAATTCTGTTATGGTACCATATTCACATATCAGATAACTCCCACCTGGAACGATGTAATACATCGGAGACATGTAGATTCAGATGTATGTATACGATCTATGCCTAGTTCGGCTCTGATCGACAGGCAATCAGTGTATTCAGTTTTTCAACTAGCTTGAAGCGATGAACGTATCAAGACAAGCTCTCCACTATATCTGCTAGCAATCACCGGTCGTCGATAGACATTTCGGTTCTTTTCTGCTAAAGAAAGATCCAATTGTATGCCAAAGACTATGGCTCATGCTTTTCAATACAGCTGGAAAAACAAGAACTACACCCAGCACCAAATAGTACGTAACTATGAGGCGGACCGGAAGGTTTGATGAGCAATCCCCACCTATAATAAACTTCATGGAGAATTTCTCAAAAAATGTAAACTCCGGATAAAATGGATTCCAAAATTTATCTGTGTTTTTCTACACCATTTCATCCAGCGATTACTTTTGCAGTTCTTCTAAATATTACCTACAAATATTACAGGTATTATTTAACACTTCAGTCGTCGCGCTGTTGTATTTTGTACAACAGTGGTGAAGAAACCTCGTTAATCGTACACAACATCAGCGTGGTGGTTCTGAAGTCGGCAAACCGCGCGACGACTGAAAGGTTAAGTTATTCCTTTGACAATTCCTCCATACATTACTTCAGAGATTCCGTTCTTTGTTTTTGAGGGAATCCCTTCAGGACATCCTGCAGGATATTATCCAGGTGTTATGTTATCAATTATTATTTTAGCAGTTTATCTAGAAAATTCTTCAAGATTTCATCAAGAGTTCAGATCCTTGCATAACTTCAATAGAAATTTTCACAGAATTTTTATCAAAGATTACTTACTCGGAGGACTTCACTGGGAAGTTCCTCAAAGAATTTTCGGATCATTTTCTGAAGGAATCATAAGAGAAATCTTCGGAGTAATTTCTGAAGGTATCAAAAAAAAAACATCTCAGGAGGCATCTGAAAAATTACTGGTTGAAATCATAATAATATTTGGTCATACACCTGAATTAATTTTTAATGGAATGCATGGGAAAATCATGACAAACAACATAATTTAATTTTACCGATTTAGAATGATAGTGTTGAACACAGAACTCTTAGATATGAAAATGAATGTAATGTTTGGAATAATACCAATAAAGAAGTCAATCAATTAAGAGTCTAAAATACCATGTCCGATATTTAGAGCAGAAGCCTTACCTTCAAACACCGCTCGGTTTTGTAGCACTTGCCGCAAAGCTCGCACTTGTACGGTCGCTCCTCGGAGTGGAAGAACTGATGCCTCTGCAGGTGGGACTTCTCGAAGAACGCCTTCCCGCACTCCCCGCACGGGAACGGCCGCTCATCGTTCGGCAGGTGTTTTTTCCGGTGGTGAATGAAGTTGATCTTCTGCACGAACGACTTATCACAATCCTCGCAGGTGAATTTCGGCCCATCCGAGTGGATTTTCCGGTGCGAGTATAAACTCCCAGCCGATAGGAATTTCCCGCAATCGGGGCATTCGATCATCTGCTTGGGAATCGGGTGAATCTTCTTGATGTGGATCCTGACCTCGGCTTGGCTGCCGAAAACGGCGTCGCACCGATCGCAATTGATTTTCCCTGCCATTGTGGCGGCCATGAGATCCGATTCGGGGCGGGAAGCTGGGATTTGACTCTCATGGACACCTTCATGCCTGGTCAGGTCCGACTTCTGATGGAACACTTTGGCGCAGGTTCCACAGGTATATCGCTGATTCGCACTGTTCAAGTGGCGATAAATATGCAATCTGTAAGCTTTGTACTGGGATATCTGTTTATCACAAGTTGTGCAGCAGTAGATTGGCTCCTGGTTGTAACTCTTCCGGTAGTGGAATTCGTACTCTATCTTCGTCTCGAACAGCCTGGAACACTTGTGGCAGGTTATCGTTAGTTTGGATCGTTTCTTCGAGGAAGCTTTTCCCGCGGGAAGTTCTTCCGTCAGCTCATTCTCAACCAGTTCCTTCTTCAGGGGCAATCCATTTTGATCGAAATACTTGGTCGGGGAAGGATTTTGAGGCTCCATCACCAGGATCAGCTCTCCATCTAAAACAACGCAAAACAAATCAATAATCACTAACAGCTATAAAAAATTGAATAAAACGATCTCACCTCTGCCGGATCTGTGTTTTTGTTTGTTCCCGCTGCATCCCGTCCTTCCTCGACAACCCCCTTCGCCTAGTTCAACTCCTTTCGCAACAATCGTCACTTTTGGCAGCGCTCCGGTCAAAGCACTATTCCCGACCCCGTCCGGATGTGGTTCCAGCTTCGGAACTAGTAAAATTCCCGAATCCATCATCGGCTCAATTACCCACAGCGGGGAACAACACAAAACAAAAACACTCTTTCAAAATGCACGCGCGCCGCCGATTCGACTGAGAGCCGCGTACTTAAAACGAGAAAAACCACTAGTGTGCAGCGAAAAACGGGCAACAAATACCGCCGGCCGATGGAGCATGCCTGGCGGAAGAAATTCACGTAAACCGGAACAGCGGACGATAACGTTTCACCAGGATTTTAAGACAACACCGATCAATTTGTCCGAACAAAACAAATACCATGCGAGGCCATTTTTGTTTTGATGTGCCCTTTTCTTTTTCTTCTTCGCCTGATTGACAGGCACGAAGATGACGCGCTTCGGAAAAGGCTTTTTTTTTGTTGTATGCGCGTGTGCGTGAGATCGTTGGTAGCCAAAAGGCTTTGCCAGGGGGAAAGCAGTGTTGCCATAGGTACAGATTTTTTTTTTCTGGAAAAAGTGTCAAACTTTTTACAAGCGCTAATGGCCGGTATAAGAAAGCTTGATAAGGGGCTGTCCATTTATTACGTAAGACATTTTTCGAGGTTTTCCAACCCCACTCCTCCTTTACTTTACCCAGAATTATGTATAGGCAAATATAATGCACCACTATCATAGAGGTCGCTGTGGAAGAATGAGAGAAATGTCACTGAAAATGTTTGTTTACGTCCTAAATTCAATTTTTCAACCCGAAAATTTGGTCATAATCAATTCATCATTGAACTGTTTTCCATTGGAATAATCATTTTGACCGTTTATTCTTGCGATAAGGCCGGTTTGCTACTGACAAGAAAAGGAATCGCCTATCTCGATGCGTGGAAAATTTCTCCCAAGAAATGGTCAAGAAAATCACTTTTTTTTCTGACCGCAGTACGCAGTTGAGAAGAAATGTCACTTCAAAGGGAGCTCTCTGTAGGAAATTAACCACCAACAAAGAATCCGGAAGTTTATAACCTATGTTGTCAAACATCAATTTTTCAATTTTATCCCACTAATCGTACATGAAGATTGACCAAATTTGTATATTTGGGTTTATTCACAAATTTCATAACGCCAAAAATGATCATTTTTGACACCCACTCACCCCCTTGTAACGCATTTTTGTATGAATATCTTTCGAATTTTGTATTAGCTGTAACATCTTAAAGACACGCACCCACCCCCTTCAGCGTTATGAAATTTGTGAATGAGCCCTTTCCGAAGGAAAAAAAGTGTATCATGTTTTTCAATGCTCTCGAATCGTCTACAAAATATCTATTTCGAGAAAAAGTGTAAATGGTGTGCTTTTTCCTATGCTGCACACGGCGCGTTCTCAACCCAACCTATTTTTGACGGTTCTCCTACTAGCCACCAGATGTCGAAGTGATCGTTTAGCTTTGAAAATATTAGCCTATAGAGGTCTACAATCAAACTGCCACGAATACCAACGCACGATCAATCTTACACAAGTCGATTTCCTCAGAATGAAAACGCATAGATGTTTGTTTGACGTCATTTGAACTTCCGTTCAACGTCAATCCAAGAAGGGAGTGAATGCTCGGCAGCAATTCTGTTTATGTTTACTTTCTCACACCAAACAAAAGCCAGAGTCTATGAATGAAGAGTTGCGCGAAGACTGAAACCAAGTCTACCTATTGAACCGTCAAATCGTCAACCTATCGAGCAAAATAAACAAACACGTTTTGGGGCGAGAGAAGTATTGTTATCGTGACGAAATAAAAAAAAATGTCACGGTTTAAGTTGCGGTGTGATATGATGATGTCACAAAATAATTGCTCTTTAGGGCCTATAATTTGTGAATGAACCCCCTTTTTGTTGCATGTAATGTAACGGTAATGCAAGTAATCTCCCTCCATCAGTGGAAATATATAACTCCGTTTCATAGTTGAATGCAACTGAAATTTAATAAACTATATACAAAATTGGATAGTTTGAAAACTATATACTAGTTATTCAACCCAGATTTACGCTACAGATGCGGCTGTTTTCGGTCAATTCCCAGAGGGGCAGCGAACGACTAAAATTCACTGGGTTTTCAGTTGCTCGTCGTGCGGAAACCGAAAAAGATAAAGTTTTTGAGTTCATGCTGTTTGTCGTATGTGTTGTTGCATTTCGCTTCTGTTATTACTTTATAATTACAAAACCAGAGATTAATTTTAATTTTGTTCTTTGCTACTTTGTAAAAAAAAACATTCGAATTGAGAGTGCATTTGAGCACGCAGAGAAATGAATTTTAAAATCAATAATATTCTGTATTGAAATCAACAAAAAATATTATCATTTCTCGGCTAATAATATATTTTTTTGAATTCAACAACAAAACTTTGTTGTTTAAAAAAAATATTTTTTTGTTTCTAAAACCAGTCGTGAACACAAATCAAAAAAAAATTTTGGATTTATAATAAATGTATTTAATAATACAAAACCTTACGTTGAACCGAAAAATATCTGTGTTGTTTTATAAATTTATATGTTTTGAATGAAAAAAAAAAATTTTAAAACAAAAAAACTTAGTTTTGTTTTTAAATATATAATTTTTGATCCAATTTTTTTATTTTTTGTTCAGGTTGCTTTATATTTTTGTTATTTTCTATTTTATTTAAAATAATTATAAATAAAAATACAATTTTCTCTCCATTTTGATTTTATTTACATTTTGTTGATGCGGTCAGCAAATAATTTGCAGTACACCATTCGCGAGTGATGGCTTCTGAATTAGTTTTTTTTTACCACCGGCAATGTAGTCGAAAGGCAATCTATTGATAACGGAGGAAATCCCTATGGTACATAAAAATACAGTTGAAATTGTTGTTAAAACACTACTTCGTTAATTTATACCTGTACAACTCTCCAAACATTCAAACCATGCACGCATTTCGTCCGTTCAGCAAGAAATGGCGGCGGTATCAACTCTTATAATTCCTTCCGCCCCAGGATTTGCAGGGTATCGAGAGTGTACTGATTTTCTAGAAAAAAAAATCGAACGATGGGTAAAGCTTCGTATATCACATAAACAAAACAACTTCTTACCCAGAAAACGATTGATGATTTCCTCAGAGTCCGAAACTCAGCAATAAATCCATCAGCGTGTCACTAACCCGGATAAAAAATACAATACAAAAACAATATAACGTATTGAAACAGTACCATTCAATATATTGGAAATACAATACAGTATATTGTATAATGACAATACAATTACAGTACAATATATTGTTTTGAACAGTTCACTGTATGGTATATGAGATTTTTGCAATATAATGTATGGGTGGTTAAGTATCGTAACAATACAAATATAGATATTTTCTCATACAAACATTTTGAAAACACAATATGATATATTGTTCATGTATTGTCTTGATAAGCAATTCGTGTATTGTTGTACCACAGACAAACAGACGTAACACTTAGAACAAATGTCAATAAAAATCATAGTCACGGAGACATGTACGCCCAATGCTAAAATACTTGTGTTTGGCCGATGGGCCAACAGATGGCGATAGTGTGTAAACGTCAAACACGAACAAAAACGATGCGAGCGCTGCGGGTGGTGGATTAGCCACCTACAATATATTTAAATTGACCGTTAAAAAGGTGGTCGATGGACATCAATGAGAGTGTGACGTCTGTTTGTCTGTGGTTGTACAATACAAAAACAATTCAACAAACTGTATCATGGTTGCATGTCAGCTAATGTCAAGTGACTTCTAAAAAACAACTTATTTTGACTTTTTGAATATTTTCCACCCAACATTTTTTGCTTTTTGAAAAAAACAACATTTGTTTTACGCGAAAATAGAAATTTGACCAAAATGGATCATTAAAATAACCAAAACGGCCGCTATGGAAAGCATAGATAGCGCCACCGTAGCCTTGTGTGTTTGACAGAACAGCAATGCTGTCACAATGTTAAATCCCATATACAGTGGCGCCTTTGTTTTGATGCGGTGAGCACTTGCAAAAACAACCTTCAATGATCCATTGTAAGGTATAAAACCAATTAAAAACAATACAATGTTCTGTTACAATATATTATATTGTTTTTGAATTGTATATCCAAACATGAATAATATTGGTTCGACATTCAATTACAATACGCCGTATTGTATCCAATACGTTATATTGTACATTAATGTTTTATTCCATTCACTGAATGATACGTTTTTATCCGGGTAACTTCCTCAACTTCCAAAACGAGTACTTCTTCTGTTGAGTCCATTTTGAGTAATGTTTATAATCATTGAAATGGCGTCTGACAAGCTTTGCGTACAAACTAGCGAAAAAACACATACACACTATCACATAATGAATACGTATGTGTGTCAATATTAAGGTTTTTTGAAATGGAAAAAAAATTTGTTCGAAAGCGAAACAGATTATGTCAACAATCAATAATATTTTTTTTTTTGAATCTAAGCAACTTGTGTTCCCATCAGTTCGGTGTAAAAAACAACAATTCAATTTATTGGAACAACAAGATCTAATTTTTGTATTCAACAAAAAAAATTGTAATTTTTAAAAAATATTTCAATAATTTTTATTTTTGAAACAAAGAGGTCTGTTTTCTCTGCGTGAGTGAAGTCACGGGAAAGCGCACACAATAAAATAGGTGGCCAGAATAATTAAATGATTTGTGATTGGGGAACGTGTTGCCAGTTCTCTTTGCGCAACTCTCCATTCATAGACTCTGACAAAAGCAATGTTATGACAGTTCTGACAACAAACAAAGAACGTTTCGTCAACGATGCACTACTACCAGGCAATGGATCATTAATAGGTAGTTTTTGCCAGTGTTTACCGCATCAAAACAATTTTACTATCCTGGATCAGTCATTTTCTATCAATGTGATGGATTTTACCAAGCACGCAGCGAACTGGACTATCGAATTTCATTCATTTTGCCTTATGTAAGGTGGAACGATTATTGCAATACGAACGCTTTATGTATCGTTTTAGCATCAATCTACATCAAGGCGTCGATAGGCGCGTGGTGTACGCTCGGCCTATCGATCGCAAGGTTCGTGGTTCGATTCCGGGTTGCCGCGTAAACGTTTCTTGTTTTCAAATTCTGGTTTCACAAGGCACATTTATTAATTTCAATCCGATTCCTTGTGGCGAATTTTCATAAGGGGTTCCTATGTTTATCGATAGTCCATTTGCCTGAGTGAGGTGGCGCAGATCATTGATGCGTGCCACTAGTTCTCGCTTTCACACTTAATTTGTTTCGCCGAGGCCGGCAAAAATAATTGCCGAGAACCCAACAGCTGAGATTTCGGCAAAAATTTCGGTGAAAGTTCGAAGTACCGATTGTTCCGAAAAAAATAAAATGAACCCAGCTGTCAAAATTTAACGGAAAGATCGGTAATCCATCAGGAATATTCCTAAAAATGTAATAAAAAAGGCTTCAACTATTGCTGAACGATTCATTTATAGACACAATTTTACAATAAATTATGTGAATACTTACATGTAGGTGCTCTCCACCCGCTCTGTACAAGAACATTTCGGGCACATGTTGGTTTCTGCAGCTCTGATTTTAAGATTTTGACAGATTCGCTTTGCCGAAATTCAGCAAAAATATTTGTTTGCTGATCGCTGTAGTAAAATAGATTACTGAGTCTCAGTTATTTACGTAAACTGCCGATTTTCGTCAATTTGCATCTGCCAATATTCCTCATCTGCCTAATTAAACGATATTTCTCGCATAACTTATGATCTCGCCCTAAAAGCCATTGGTGTGTAGCCAAGGGGTGGATCACTTGTTTGATGCACATCAAATGTGCATTGAATGGCATCAAATGCATTTTTTCGTGATTCACATCAACTTAGCCCTGAGGTTGAAAACCTCATTTTGTTATCATAGTAACGCGTTGTTTGTTATGAAAGTAACTCAATACGAAAACCTGACGACCTGGCAAAAAGATGTTCTTGATGATCTGCATTTGCCTGATTTGCCATCCAAATTGATCGTAGTTTTACGGTTCATTTTCAGAATTAGTGTGGAATTACAACATAGTGATGAATGTCACCTGGTACACTTCAACGGCACATAGAGGCATAAGAGAGACGCTTTGGAACATAAACGTGCAAGCTCATATGAAACCTTCCGCTGAGAGATTCTCCATTCTTCCAATGTAGACCAAACTTACTTTAAGACTTCATTTGTAATATAAATCGATTGTTTAATGAAGTAGAAATCATCAAGAAAAGCTGGAAATAAATCAACCTCCTTCCTCTCCCATAAGTTTTACTTCATAAATACAAGATTGACAATGGTTATGTATATAAATTTAGTCTATTCCAAATCCACGGCAAGAATTCCCCAACAGTCTCCTAAAGCTTTTTTTATGACTATATCCATCTATAACAGCACCATTCGCCAATGTTGATGTCGGTGCACTCATTCTGGTTTACAATTTGCAATCTTATCATGTCCTCATGACTTTGGACATCTTCCTTACTGAGTTCGTCAATCATGCCCTCTATTTCCAGCTTTGGTTATATGAAACAGGTTTATCAGCAGTGTATTTCGAAGGAGAGCAATTTAGCCATTCCGGTACAAGGCAATTTTGGTCTATAGAATATTCTGAAACAAATCAATTAATAAATATTCAAATCAATCATCAGCTAACGACACAGTCATTTTTCTCTGATATGTCTTCAGTCTTACTAACTAAAGGATAGATTTAGATTGAGAACTCTGGAAGTTCCTCTGGATGGCCAATGCTTTTGATGATTCATATAGCAGGTAGCTGCCACGATAGTAAATTGAGTATGGACAAAATTGACACTTACACAACAACAATCGAACCTAGAGTTAAAAATCACAGCATACCATGAGTTTAGAAATTTTCAAAGAGAACGATTGCATTGAAATGCATTTTAATTTTCTCAATGCATCAAGAGTGATCCACCCCTTGTGTGTAGCTCATTGTTTTTGAGCATTTGAATGAATTTACACGTTATTTAACAACGCTATAGTGAAGAAAAGGTCATTCTCGACCTGCCAGTGGTGTTGGTTTGGATGCATATCATTCATTTGCTCAGAAACAACGAGCTACACACGTAGTTACCAATGCCTTTTAGGGCGTTATTCCAGATTATGCGGGATTTCAGTAAAAATAAGTTTTATCGACTGATTTCGTCATTTAAGTTTACCTAGAAATCCTTTATAAGAGAGATTCGCGGAAGCTGACATTTCTGTCAAAGTGTGAGCCAATCGAGCAGCGAGAGCTGTCAAAGTGTGAGCCAAACGAACATACGTTATGTTTGTTTTGAACTTTTCTTGAGGAGTAATGTAATCCGCTTGAAATTATTTCGGTAAAAGTAATTTTGCATGAAGCAAAAAAAAATGATATATTTTACTTTTTTGAATTTTTGTCAATGCGATTTTTAGTTTTTGATTGGCTATTTATTAGTTTTGATATGTAGCTCAAAGATCTATAACGAAACAAAATACACTTTATAGCAATGAGGAAGTCAAGTCCGTGTTACAATATTATTCTCGACGCCGAGCAAAATCAGCACTGCTGGTCTGTTGCCAAATCATTCCATTTTACTTCCGCTTATCTCTCTATAAAGGATCACTAGTAAAATCCATCACATTGTATTTTCTATCCCCGATCAACCAGTCAGTGTTTGTCGGTAGCGATCGATATCGATTCGTTTTGAACCGTTGGCGATCGCCATCGTTGGACAAAAATCTATAAAGAAATTGTTACACTGGTTGATCGGGTCACTTTGGTTACCAATGAATCTTTGGCCCTTCTCATAAATTATGCGAGAGCGTTGTCACTTTTCAAACAATTCTGAGATGCAGTTTTGGTTCAGTGCGCAAACAAGAGCTGGAAAAGTCAGCGCTCCTCGAAAAGCTTCTGTTTACAAAATATCGGTGAAAAATAGTGATTAAAATTTACAACACGAATTGGTCGTTACTATTTATGGAAAATAAGTATCCCGAACAGTTTACGGCGTTCCTGGACCGAAACTATCCGGCTCAACCGGTTTTGGTAGGGGCCACTTCCGGTCTGGACGCACCTGCTTCAAATCTTGCGATGGCCGCTTCGGGTCAGACCCCAAAGACTTCCAGAGGAAAGCAACCGGAGCAGCAGGTCGCGGAAGTGTAAGTATTGTATGCTTAGGGCAGGTAACGACTGAGATCATTCAAAATAAGAATTTTTGATACCTAATGCTTGAAAATGGGGGCTTCCTTAGCCTAGTGGGAAAATCTGCGGCTACCAAGCAAAGCCATCCTGAAGGTGTAAGGGTTCGATTCTCGGTCGGTGCAGAATCTTTCGTAATGGAAATTTCCTTGACTTCACTGGGCATATAATGTCATCGTACCTGCCACACGATATACGAATGCGAAAAAATGGCAACTTTTGGCAAAGAAAGCTCTCAATTAATAACTGTGGAAGTGCTTATAAGAACACTAAGCTGGGAAGCATGCTCTATCCCAGTGAGGACGTAATGTCAAAAAGAAAAAGTAGGTTTCTTAAAAAAAACTATTTTTTTCAAAAAACTCTGGAATAGAACCTTTGAAGATTTTTTCGTAAGAAATAGTGTGTGAATCTTTGCAAGATCTACTAGAGTAAACAACTGGAGAATTTGGTTGAAGGATTAGTGGAAATATATCTGGAGGAATTGATAAATCATACGTGTTTCTTCGTATGATGTGTCTCATATTTCCCTTGGAACACATAGCAAACTTATTGACATCGTACAGAGAAAGGATATATCAAGCGTGTACTTGTATAAGGGCGTGAGTCGCATGATCGATTTCTCTTCATCGATCCTCTCTTCTGTGAATGAAGGTAACATCCCATCTGTTGCGGTCCACGATCAGCAATGTTTCGCAAGTTGTAACAAGTCTGATAAATAGAAGCATCGCTGCTTCTGGCGAGAGCCCCAAAGAGAGAACGATGATAAAATCTATTTTTCTCGCTTGTTTACCGTTGGGGATAAGTGTTTTACTTTACTGACACGATAAACAATCCCCGAACTTCCGATAGCATAGTGTCCCCCAGGTTTGCTTAGAGGAGTTTTATCATGCATTGCTATCCCCCCGATCTGATTAAAGTTGTAGCAGTATACGATAAACAGTCTCACAAAATGTGCTGCATATTATGATAGTTACAGAGAGCGATACGAGAGAGATTCTCTCAAGATTCAATCCCTGCTAGTAACCTTTGATAATGGGCATATATACGAAGAGAAAATTGGAAACGAAAATCACATCGAAATAGGGAGATATCGAGATATCGAAATAATCATCGACATAGGGAGAGATATCGAGATGTGGAGAGTCGACTGTAGTAACCTATATCAACTCCATGTTCGTCTCGTATAAAAATGATAGGAAAAAAACTCCAATTCGTCATCTTTTTGACCATTTATGTCTCTGCAGTTCTAAATTCACCCAATATGTAGATTGATTAATATTAACGTATTTTTATTTCTAGTCATTTTTATGACTAATACTTGTAGTTTTGAAGTCACTTTTGTTGGGTCACTTTTTGGTCACTATTTTGATCATTTTTGTTACTAAGGTCACTATTATTTTGCAGTCTGATCGCTACCAGCCCTGTTCTTGGAAGATGCAATTTTCGGTTTAGGTCAAAAGTGTTAGCTAACTTCATAGGAGATCAAAAAAATGTATTGGGGGATATCGTTTCTGTTAATCTCTGCTTGGATTCAACGTGAGTTCCACCAGATCAATAATTTCTCAATGAAGGGCCATGTCTTACGCATTGTTCCGAAGGAACTCTCACTTGTTCAGTGGTTAGCGTCAAATACTAGCTAAATCCTCTACTCTATTCAATCCAATATATACGTAACTGCAATGGTATTGCTTATACACCCTGGGCTTGGAATTATGTTTTCCAGGGAGCGATGATTTTAGATATTTGATCGCTGTATTTTGTAGTGTTGATTAGAGACTGCATGAACTTCTAAACAATGGCAAAGTTTATATTACAATCAGATTTTTTTGGTGTTCTGATTTAGTGATCCTATTCAAACTACTGCATAATACGGTTATCATTCATTGAAATCATTTGAATATACTCCAGGAACATAACATTTCAAGATGGTGATAAGATTACAAACTGAGGGTGGGTTAGGAGCACAATCAGACCCTTGAATGTGCAATGTGGGTTAGTATATGGAAAATGCCATTGACGATTTGTAATCTTCTACGAGGATTTCGAGACCAAACAGGGCGCGTGCACCGGGTTGCGGATAGGAGCAAAAGGCGATCAGTAGCATCTACTTAAATAATAAGACAAAATGCTGTTCTTTGACTAGGTGATGTTATGTGATCTCCTATGGTGTTGTTGTATGTACTATCAAGTATTTTACTCTCTGGGAATTCTGGCCTTGATATTAATTTTTCACCTAATAAATAGAACGAACTAATCATGCCTAATAAACACAAAGCACTTTCACTGCAGTCATAAATCTGATCCATCAATTTCAATTATCTAAATTTGACAAGGTTTTGAAGAAAATCTATGAGTGAAAGAACTACTTATTAAATAAGCCACATCAACTAAGTCCATAAGGTACCGTGGGGCAAGTGGGTAATGGATTTTGCATAGTTGAGATTCTTCAAATTCTAGAGACCTTAAACTAAAACATATGAGGTCGTGTATTTTTTTTAGCTTGACTCCACCAAATATAAGCAGTATACTGAAATTGATTTTTATGTAAAATTGAAGAAAAAAGTACAGAAAAAGTTTTTGAAAATAGTCTTCTTATTTTTCACTTGCCCCACAGGTGGGGCAAGTGAAAAGTTTATCGTTTTGAACAATAAATCCAAAAACTAACAGTTACATTCACGATTTCTATTACCTTTAACATTTGTTGAGGCGTCTCAATGAACAATAACATAAGAATCATGTATACAAAAAAAAATTTATTCTTGTTACTTGAATTTTCTTCTGTTCAGTTATGTTTGTTGAAATGATTCGACAACATTATAACTTTAACATTCCCAATGTTAGTTTTTACATCATGGGACAGCAATTGCATTTCTGCTCTGTAGATTTTCCACCGCTCGTTATTTGTTTTTAAGAAAGTCGGATATGACGTCGGATAACTCTTCAAAAGAAATCAAACGGAATCCTTCAATAAAGTATTTAGAACTTTTTTATGTGGATACACCTATACCCCATTTTTATGTTTTGAACTAGCTTTACATAGACATTCCACGAGATTTCCGTGCGTAGTCTTGTATTGGAAACATTTTCCAATCAACGTCTTCCTTTAATCGGCTGTCCGAAGTAAACATATTAATATCGTAATATTTGGCAACCTTATTTTTAGAGAAGTTCCATGATTTGGCCATGATAATAGCTTTTTAACGCTTTTAGTATAGTGTTTCTTGAATTATAAGGCACCGTTCTGTTATTCTATGATAATTGCGAACCTTGTGTACTTATAGCTACCTAGAGAGAAACACAAATTCAATCTCTAATGAGAAACTTTTCACTTGCCCACGTGATTGGAAAATTGACGGTGTTTCAATTTAGTTATTTTAGGTCTATGTCGAATTAATTCTAAAACTTTTTTATTGCAGTTTAAAAACTGTCAGAGGGGACACTTAGAAGTGGTACAGAATATTTTTTTCCGCAACTTTTTTCTACTGAAAATATTAAAATAAGCTTGCACGCCTGCAACTTGTTACGGAGTACCAGTTAACAGGTTAACAATCTTTTGCTCTATTATGCAATAATGGTTGAAAAATCTCAGGAATCTCTTACCTACCGTAATGTTCTGAATGGCTTCAACGGTTTACGCCATGATTTTGAAACGTTAATTCACATATTCAGTAAAATATACACATTATTTTCACTTACCCCATTTACCCACTTGCCCCGCGGTACCTTACATATAAGGTACCGTGGGGTAAGTGGATACAGAAAAATCAAAAGTCAACTCATTGTTATGTACAGCTAACGTGAATAATGCAATTCAAACTTTTTTCTGTGGATAAAAAATGAGGGACTAATATTCTTCAAATCGTCATTTATTTCGATTTTTTCTGATTGTTATGTATTCAGTACGAGGGACTTGAAAATTTGCGCCAAATGATCCCACTTGCTCCACCAATGGTGGGGTAAGTGGATCACCAATAACAAACTTTTGTTCTCAAAACAATGTGGTGTGGATTACGTATAGTACGAATGGTATTTACTATTGATCTTGTAATTAGTGCTAGTAGTGTTACCATTTAATACGTTGAAATTAAAAAGTATCTTTATTTCATCAATATAGGGGTACCGGGGGCAGTATGAACACCCGGGGCAGAATGGCACCCCATGTATTTTGCACATGCGAATAATTTTACACTTTGAATGCAAACAATATTTCAGTTTCCTGTCGGACGAGTGAATTATCCACTAAAATTTCATAAAAATTGTTTAAAACATTGATTTAAACCGAAAAATGGAGCATAATTTTATTGGGTTCGAAAATTATAACATTCACACCTCACCAAATAAGGTTTCAAGGCAAATTACTGCAAGTTGACCGATAATGCAGCTCTTGATTGAATCTTCAATCATTTATGCTTATTCAAAATAAAGTAGATTTTTTCTGCTACTTTAAGACATAAAAACTTAATATGAAAATTTCTTGTACTGTGGGGGCAATATGGACACCGGGTGACAAAGTGTCAGCTCTTTTTTAAAGAAAAAGAAATATAACTTCAAACACAAAATTATCCAAAAATATTTAGCATTTATTGCAATGATTATGATGCGGAACCACATATTGGTTGAAAATTGTCAATTCTGAATCAAAACTAACCTGGGGGCAATATTTAATGCATCCCTACGAAAAATGTCATTAATTGGTTTTATTCATGTTTTCAGCGACACAGTGACCTGCCACTATGGTTTCCTGAATATGTACTTAATTATTCGAGGTTTTGGGAATAATCGCGGGACAATTTTCCTATAAACGTTAAGGTGTCCATACTGCCCCATGGGGGTGTCCACTTTGCCCGCTAGCTTGATGGTGACTACCAAATGTAAGCTTTTTTAAACCTTTTTTTTGGAAACAAAATATTTTTTTCCAAATTATGCAACCATGTTTAACAAATGCTTAAGAACTCTAAAAAGCATACTGCACATAAAAAACAGTATAATATTCATGTCTTCACAGCCAAAACAGGCAAATTCCTTAGAGTGTCCATACTGCCCCGTGTCCCCTATATGTTTTTTTTTTTTTTTTTTTTTACAAGGGGGAAATCTGCAAACAGATCCCCTGAGAAGATAACTCAGGGAATGCGGGGATGACGCACCAACGACGACCCGCTAAAACCAGCCTATGCACTGTGCATGAGCAATTCATTTAGAATTGCTCAAGTGGTGAACAGTGCATCGACATGACCCTTGGACTCAGACCCTCATCTCCCCGGAACCACCTTACGGTATTTTCTTCGGAAAGGGACCAGTGCATATAGGCACAACACGTGTAGCAGAAGTAGCTAGGTACACTGCTTCTCCTAGCCGACTTAAACAATGTTACAAGGGACCAGCCTCGGCAGGGCCTAATCCTCTGGCAGCCAACTCTTGGTCGGCGCGCCATAGACGCTGCAATTCTAACGTAATGTGAGTGACAGCCGTAGTTACTGCATTCCAGCACTCGGCATCCGCACACATTCTCTCTATTATTGTCGGGGGGACGTGTCCCCTCCGCATGTAGTGAGCATGCGACCTCTCACAACAATGAAACGGGGGCAATCGAACACGACAGATGCTTCCGCTGTTTCCTCTACACCAGCACAATTGGGGCACGCGCAGGAGATTCTGAGTGCCCGAACCTATGCAGGTACTGTCTATAGCAACCATGTCCTGACAGAAACTGCGTCAGGTGGAAGTTCACTTCCCCATGGCTTCTACCATACCAATCTGACACATTTGGTATTAGTCGATGGGTCCATCTACCCTTAGTGGAGTTATCCCATTCCTGCTGCCAGCTTCTGAGCGTTTCCTCTTTACATCGTGTCGCGGACTCCTCTGTACCCCCTTTGGTTGAAGCATTGAACATCTTCCTTGATGATGAGCCCGATGGGCGTCATCCCGGCTATGATGCACACGGCCTCTTTTAGATAGCCGTCCGGTATGCACTTGCTACTCTTAAGCACATTATCCTGTACGTGCTTTCCAACCGCTTTAGGTTTCTGTTCGTTCTAAGCGCTTTTGACCAGATTGGTCCTCCATACCTTAGTATGGATAGCGCCACGCTTGCCAGCAGCTTGCGTTTGCTGGCAATTACAGCAGAGCTGTTAGACATCATCCTCGAAAGCGCCGCTATAGCCGTAGATGCCCTTTTACAGGCATATTCAACGTGGCTAGCGAAGCTCAGCTTGTCATCGATCATTACCCCAAGATGCCTAAGGGATCGCTTAGACTCTATGGTGCAATCACCTACCGAGATAAGCGCCCGTTGCTCGGACTTGCGGTTGTTGACCACCACCACCTCAGTCTTGTGACGGGCCAGTCCTAGTTTCCTAGACTTCATCCATTCCTCAACCAGGGAAATAGAGTGCGCTGCTGTCAACTCTACTTCCTCCATCGATTCACCATAGACCACTAGGGTGATATCGTCGGCGAAGCCAACAATCTTAACACCCGTCGGAAGGGGCAGCCTCAGTACGTCATCGTACATCGCATTCCATAACAGCGGGCCCAGGATTGAACCTTGAGGTACTCCCGCGGTAATTCGAACGCTTTTCTGCCCCTCCTCTGTGTCATACAGTAGAATCCTACCATCAAAATAGCTTTCTAGAAGCTTACACAACTGCACCGGTACCTTGAGGCGGTGAAGCGCGTGTGCTATTGCTTCCCAGCTTGCGCTGTTGAACGCATTCTTCACATCCAGAGTGACAACCGCGCAGTAACGGATGCCGCTCCTTTTATGCTCGATTGCCACTTCAGCTGTTTGAACGACCGACTGGATGGCGTCCAGAGTAGATTTACCTTTTCTGAATCCAAACTGGTTGTTGGACAGGCCGTCCGCACTCTCCGTATACGGTACTAGTCTGTTGAGAATCAACCTCTCCAATAACTTGCCCGTCGTATCTAGTAGACAGATAGGTCTATACGCCGACGGGTCACCTGGTGGTTTCCCCGCCTTTGGTAGTAGCACCAATTTCTGTCGCTTCCATACATCCGGGAAGATTCCTTGATCAATGCAGTGTTGCATCGTGGTTCTGAACATGTCCGGATCCGTGTTCACTGCCGCTTTTAAGGCAACATTCGGGATACCATCGGGTCCCGGTGCCTTGTTTGACGCGAATGATTTCACGACTTCTGCCAGCTCTTCGTTCGTCACTCTCGCCACTTCTTATCCTTCATCTGCCGCATACGGCGCTGGGGGCCATGGGCTTATGGGATGGTGCGGGAAGAGTACATCGATTATCGATCGCAGCAACTCGGGCGATTTCTCTTGGGGCGCTATGGCTCCTTTGGTCTTAGCCATTACCACTCTGTAGGCGTCACCCCATGGACTAGAATTGGCACTCTCGCATAGACTTTCAAAGCATGCCCGTTTTCGACTCTTGATTTCCTTTTTGAGAGCCAACTTTGCCTCTCTGAATGCTGCACCGCGTTCCTCTCTTTGTGCTTCTGTGCGTGCGCGTTGCATTCTTCGTCTAGCCCGAAGGCAGATTGCTCGAAGATTTGCAATTAATTCGCACCACCAATACACTGGCGGCCTGTTCTCTCTAGGAGGGGCTTTTCTCGGCATGGAAGCATCACACGCTCGTGATATCATAGCAACTAGCTCTTCACCGTTTAGGTCCAGAGTGTTTATACATATATTATACATTGATTCCCACTAATTCGAACAAAAAATATATTGTAGCTAGAATAATTTGAAGAAAATTCATCCATTTATACACATAAGTTGTATAGAAGTATTGTAGGATTATTCCTAACGATGTTTTATAAAAACACTTGTAGTTTAAAAATATTAGTTACATTTACTTTTGAATAACAAACTGAAATCCTTGTATTCTATTTATGCATAAATTTGTATCATCTGTCTAGAACAATTTATATGGTCAAGTAAGGTACGATTATATGCCTTCAATTGGAAAATTCGTATATTTCGCTCTTCTACAACTCAACTTAGATAAACCATGGAAAGTTTCGTGTAAATTTTAAAATTATTATTTTTATATGCCAGAAAGGTTAAAAAAAAACTTTTAGGTGGATTAATTCAAATTTTCTTTGGACAATTTGACAAATTTAAGCTGGGAATGAATAAAGTTAAGGGAAAACAACATTTTCGGATACTAAAACTTTTTAAAATTATCGTAAGCTGTCTTGCCAAATAAATAATAATAATACTTGATCCACTTACCCCACCCCATTGAAAAGTAGGGGTAAGTGTACCATGTAGAATATATCTGTATTTATTTATAAAAATCACATATTATTCATTGTGATTCATTCAATTAGAACTGAAATGCTCACCACGTGTCGAAAAAACTAATAGTATTCGACTTTAGACAGAGATACAGTGGATTTTTGATTGATGGAAAACAATTTTCAAAATAATTAATTTTTGAAGCTAACAAGTTTGCTTGTGTTAGTGTACGTGCAGTACTAGATTTACAATAGTATCAGTGTGGGCGTAAGAATATAACCTCAAACGAAGCAATGGTGTGAAAACATTCAACATATTCAAGTATTAATGCTTAATATTGACGAATGATCCACTTACCCCACTGATACACTTCCCCCACTGTACCTTACAAATCTTAGGCATAGGGTCATGGCGAGCGTTTGGTATGTATGGTAATAGTTGATTCTTATCTAATGGGAGTATTACAAGACCACGTGGACAATTTCGAAACAAATTATTTCTATAGGGAAAGACGGGGTAAGAGCGCCCGCCGGTGTAAGACGGACCACCTTCAGTTTGGCATGAAAATGGCAATTTTCTTAAAAGTTCATCAAGCACTTTCCATAAACACAAGATTTTTGACATTTTGAACTATTTAGGGTGATATTTACAGTTAATTTTTCATAACAAATATCAAAAACAAAGTTTCAGCTCGTCGATATTGAATTTGATCTAATTTTAACAGATGTTCACTTAAGGATTTCGGAAGGGATTTTTTGTAAAAACATAACAAAATACCCTCATGCTCCAACACAAGTGTGGAATATACTACAATGAAGTGAAATATGAATTTTAAGTATTTATGTTTGAAATAAGGCCATAAGTTGTGAAAGTTGCGCAAGCGTGGTAAAACCGACCACTTGGGGTAAGACCGCCACCCCTAATTTATACCAAAAAATATCTAAACCATATTAAAAGTTGTAACTTTGTTGTACATTACTATTCGAGTAAAAATAAATCTATTTTGTTAAAAATACAAGCCAAATTCGCATATTTTTTTATTTAAAGTGATGATAAGTTTATATCTAAGTTTTTTTTAATTAATTTTAAAGTTAAGTTTTTAAATGATTCAATATCCACGTTAGTCAATGTAGAATTCATAAAATATTATAGTTTTTAGAATCACAGGGAACTAATATATTTTTTGCAAAATTGTGTACGAAAATCGTGGTGGTCACTTTTACCCCGTGGGTGGGCGGTCGCTAAAAATAATCGTGAAAAGACATCACTTTTTCAAAATTAAAAAAATAAATATTTTTTTACAAATACAATGCTTGTGATATTTTTTGATCATGCCTAAGGCTTCAAACCAGTTGTTTGCTGTCTGTCGTATACGACGCACGCGATTGCAGATCAGCTTTGCTGGATTTTGTTTTTCGACCGGATCAGTGTTTTCGGTACCATTGTTATTTGTTCTCCTCCTGCACGCGTTTTATATTTTCCTGTGCGAATAAAAAGCAAAACCGCTCAGCATGTGCGAGATGTTTGTTAATACGGTCGAGTTTCGTTTCTCGATTGACGCCCCCCGGCCGTCGTGGATTGAGATTGCCGATTTTGTAAAGCAGCTACACTCTGATGTGTTGGTTGTGGAAACTGTATACAAAAACAACGGAAAATCGGAGTATCTGTATAAAATACAAGACTAAGTCGGCGATGTTAGAAGCTTTACGAAACAAATCGGAAGCGCAAACATTTCAATATGCATCCGGAAAATCTATGGAAGTTTGCATGGTGATTGCAGGTCGCAGTATCGAATACGTCCGTGTATTCGATCTCCCGCCGGAGATCTCCGACGACGACTTGTCATCATCGTTCAAGCAGTACGGAAAAATAGATCGGATCGTTAAAGAAAAGTTTCCTGGAAATCTAGGCTTGGATCATGTATACAATGGTGTGCGGGGTGTATACATAGACGTAGAGAAGGAAATCCCGTCATCGATTGATGTTAAGAATAGGAAGGCAAAAGTTTTCTATGACGGACTTAAGGATAAGTGTTTCATATGCCAGTTCAGAGGACAAATGGTAGTAAGCCCAATACGTACGCTGCAGTTACCAGAGCAGAAGAAACTGTCACTTTGATAGAAGAACCGGTTGCCACGGAAGACGAAATTGTAGAAGTGATGGAGGAAGAAATCCTTGAAGAACATTCGGAACTCGTTGAGGTACAAGCAGAGAAGAAACAGCAAGCAGGAAAACAGAAACCGGAGATCGATGATGACTACATTCATCGAACATATGGAATTCCGAATGCCACACAACTAGTAAACAATTTCAACGCTGTAATGGAAGAGCAGAAGCAGAAGCTGAAGGCAAGCCAGGGCCCAATTCGCGTCTTCGGGATCTGTCGACCGCGCTCCTGCGAGGAAAAGTTCTCGCAAGGGCGATAGATAGTTTATATTAAGATAGTTTGTAGAACAAATCTCTTGTGTTATTGTACTTGGTAATCGGCTCCGTAAAGGTTTTAGAAACCGTATAAGCCTTATAAATAATGGTTGCTAAAAAAAAGGCTTCAAACAACGATATGCTGCGTCGAGAAAAGATTTATTGATTCATACGTCAAGAATTAAATTGCTTATGCGGGCGGTCTTACCCCGTCTTCCCCTACATCGGTCTTATTAACCGAAAGGCTCAGCTATGCTGTAAAACCATTCCTTTAAAAAAAACTCATTAGAACCGTAATATAACAAACGTAACGAAATAGTGGGTGTGGTTGGGCTCTGCGTTACATTCATTGTTCGCGTTTGACAATGGGGACATTAAGGTCAAGATGAACCGAGGCCGGGCTTCAGTTCTGTGGTAGCATGGATTTGGAAAGTCGAACAGTCACTCAGATTGTAGGCTTGGTCAGTTGATCACTCGCTGGTGAGCAGTCCCTCAGGGTTTCGACGTGAGTGGTTGTCTGGTTCTTTAGGTTTGTGCTCTTGTAGGATTGAGATTTGACCTCATTTCATCTTCACCTTAAATTGACTTCAAAGATCTTGGGAGACACAAATCATTTTTGGGGTTCAACAATAGTTATACAGGTAGTTTACTTGATTTTTTAGGCTTTTGGAAGACATTGAGGATTCTAATTTCTGTAACAACAAATAACAATTAAGATATACATAATCTGACAAATAAATTTTTAATTTGAGATTATCACACAAATGACATGACAAAGTACAACAACAAAATTCAACAAAACTTCACTACACTAAGTTTCTATGAATAGTTACGCAATGATTGATTGATTTCTTCACTACTTGTTTCGCTACATAAGTTGATGTTTTTAATTTAACATCATTTAACGTTAGTAGTTTTCATATATTTTTTCAAATATTGTTTTTTCCTTACATAAAAAAAATAAATTTTTTATATGTTAAAAATATTATGAATCACTATGAATCACTTTGCTCGTAGACTCAAAAATAATCAATAGAATTGTTTGACCTACGGATTCATTACATTTTGCAGCATTATTAGTATTATTGTGTCAAGTCTACCGTATTTACTAAACACCCAAGCCAATCCTATTTTCCTTCACCCATGGCATTTGCGTGGTCAGCATAGACTATTCAGCCATTACCCCTCCTATCATCGGCTTTGGATTGACTTGCGCTCTTATTGCCCCGCAAAACGCTGCAAAATGGAATGAAATGAAAATGAAAACTGCAATGGTATTGCTTATAGATTCTAATGTTAGACAAACATGAAATGTTCTATTGTCATCAAATAGCATAGAGATTTTTAACGGTCAATTTCAGTAGTCGCTGGTTCAATTTTGGTCGGTGCGGATTTGGCGCGAAAAATATGTTAGACTTCCCGTAAAACTTCCTCTTGGAATCTTCGGAAGATCTGCTAAAGTAACTACCTACTAAAAAATCTCTGAAAAACTGGAGTTAGTGGATTTTTTTTAAAGAAAATCCTGGAATAGCATTTTGGAGTTGGAATCCCTGGTTAGGGGTATATAAATAAATCAGGAGAAAAAAAGTGACTTTAAAGATCTTCCATTAAAAATAGAGAACAAGTACCTGAAAAGAGCCCTGAATAATGGATTCGTTTTTTTTTGTAGGCCCACCGGTAATCCCCTGTCCTATTGCCGGCTGTGTTTCTCGAGCCACATCACCAGGCGGATCAAGGTTCGGGAAAGCGTCGAGAATTGGATCGACTACATCGCCCAGAATGCTGGCATCCATATGGACATTGAAGAGGACCCGTGCTTTGCCATTTGTTTCGGCTGTACGGCGGCGCTGGAGAGTGTGGACCAGTTTCGGGCTTCCTGCCAGAGGCACGATATGGCACTGAAATTGCACCGTGCCACATTGGTGACCGAGGAAGTCAAAGAAGTTGTAGCACCTCCCCAAGCTGGTGGGTTAGTAATTTCCAATGTAATGACGCTGGCGCCTGAACCGATTGTAATCAAGGTAGTTCAACCTGATCCGGTTCCGGTGGAGCCACCGCCGCCGCCGCCTCCACCGCCTCCACCATCTGAAGAACCAGCTCAGCTGTTAGTTGAAGAACCTCCGCCACTGAAAGCGAAGTGGACTATCAATTGTCACGCATGCGACATCGAAATTGAATTCGGAATGGCATACACGAAGCACATGAAGAAGTTCCATCGCAAAGGTGGAAAATTTCTACAGTGTCCGATGTGTGAAAAACGGTTCCGAAAGAACGAACTCTTCCAAGCTCACGTGCAACAGCATAAAACGCCAAACGCCAGACTATACGGCAATATGGTTAGAAGGTGTAGGGTATGCAAGGATTCTTTCCCCAGCACGACTGAGCTGAATGATCACCAACTGAACCAGCATGGCATGAAGTTCCTGTGTCGGGTTTGCAACACGAGATTTGCTTCGGTGCAGGAGAAATCGGTCCACAAGCTGCTGCACAAGGCGGGCCTGCCGAAGCGTGTTTTCCAGTGTAAAATCTGTAAACGGGTTTTCCGGAACGGTCACCGCCTCAACAACCACATCAACCTGCACAATCGGTACTTTGTCTGCCCAATCTGCGGAAAACCTTGCAACGGAATGGAACAGTACGTGGAACATCAATCGAACCAGCACCAGAACAGCTCGGCCCTGTCGCAATGTGTCCCGTGTCGGCTTACCTTCCAGAACTATGCCGAAATGCGGGTGCATTTGGTGGCGAAACACACCGGATACGATCCCAAGGCAGTAGACGACGACGAAGACGATGATTCGGAATCCAGCGACGACGGTGTCTCCAAAAGTCATCAACAGCAGTTGGGC
>NW_018735226.1:0-42849 GCF_002204515.2 Aedes aegypti
TGTCGACGGGTGGAGTAAAAAGCTGCTGACAGAGTCCTTAGCACTACCTCTCAGACTGCGCTGCAACCGCAAAAGGTTCTCCGAGTTGCTGTACCCACAAGTTTCCGTTGAATGTTGGTAACTACTTATAAACAGCGGCCAATCGATTGGATCCCCGGAGAAAATTGGAAGCTCTTTGGTCACAACCTGTCGAGCCGCTAACTGCTGAGGCGAAGGGCCGAGGCCGCTTGCATAAGGCGGTACCAGAAACTGAGACGACATTTGCGGAGGGATATTTGAACCGGAAGAAATCATATTCGAATCACAATGAATAGGAGGATTCATATTGATCATCCCACCAACAGTCTGTCCCGATAACGGAGCGAATTCTCGGCCGTCACCCGACAGAACATTATTGACCGATACCCAAGGAGGGGGTGGAGGAAAAGAGGGGTTTAACTCACTAGCGGAAGATAATTCTGTGCCCAGCGTGTTTGGTTCCAACCACGACGCTGGGGGCGGAGGTAACGGGGGAGAACTGCCGCTGTCCGTTGAACGATCTACGTTGCGACTGATGACCTGTTCCACCTGGTCGTGCAAATCCCAATATTCCTTTTCGGCCTCTCTCCACCGCCGAACGGCTTCCTGTTCGCTTCGACGAGCCGCTTCAATTTGATCATGCAATTGATGTTCCATCTCGCGTAAGCACTGGAGTTCATTCTCCATTTCGGCTAGTTGAAGCCGAAGCGCTTCGCATTCTCGCTCGCTTCGAATGAGTTGGACCCGCATATCTGCTTCCGAATTGCGAGTACGTTCTTTCTCCTCGACGAGCTGCGTTTCCAGGGTCTCAATCTTAGCTTTTAGTGTGGCTTTCTCTAAATCTCGGTGTTCGATCTGAGTGCGCAAATCTTTTTCCGATTCACGAACTCGTCTCAGCTCATCAGCGTGCTGTTTATCTAAACTGCCGATTTGGTGAACCAGCTCCATCTCACGCTTTCGCCGCGTGTCCATATCCGTTCTATGTTTCACCATCAACTCGTGGACGACCCTTAGTTCCGCTTCGGATTGTTGGTGATGTAGCAGGGCGTTCTGCTTTCGCAGCTCTCCGGTTTCAGCACTCCAGCGTTTGTAGCAGTGCCACCAAAACGATTGATTTTCGGTATCGCGCCGGTTGGCGGCACCTCTTCCAGCTTCAGGATGTCTTCATAGGGCTGTAGGTCCACAAGAGGCAAATTAGACGGATTTTGACTCGGATCACACTTGTTCAGATTCAATCCGACGGCTCCCTCCGCGAAATCCTCCGAATCTTCAATTGTGATGCTTTCTACGGTTTGTGGGATCGATCTCACCTCTGATCCCGTGTTCGCCATAGGTGCATCACCGAGTGGAGGCGACTCGTTTGCTGTTCTTAGGGGGGTCGAAGAGGGGTGTACTCCCTGCGCGTTTACCAGACTTGCCTCGTCCGGATGACCAGAATTCGCTGACGTTGAGGCTTGTATTTGTTGAACGGTGTCTCCACAACCGACAACGCCCGACCCCGTCTGCCTTACCCAATCTTCCGTGCGCTGTATTGAGTTCTGGCTGCTTCGCATACTACGCACACTTCTCTCCTCGTCATGATCCTGCCGACTCAGCAATGCGTGCCTCCGAGCGATGAATTGTTTTTCACGCTCCAACTTTTCTTGAAGTTCTCGTTCACGAAGCTCTCGTTCCATATCAATCCGTTCCCGGCTGAGATCCTCCATTAGCTTCTTCTCATCAGCCATAAGCTGTAGCTCCCGCTCTAATCTCGCCCTACGGATGCTCGACGAACTCGAAATGCCGCTAATTACGCTCGGCGTTGGCTGCGGTACGGAATCCCCACCCGGCATACATTTCCCACACACGAAGCTTATGGTACGTACCGTGGTCGTGCTGACGTTTGCACAGGAGAAATGGAACCAGATACTGCACTTCTGGCACTGTACCATATACTGCTCCGAGTTGTTCGGCCGGTTGCAGCCGCCGCAATCACGTAATTCGCCTCCGTCGTTATCCATCATAGATGGGATGAATGAATTCCTCGATGAATGACTCGACACCCTATCATCACCACCAACGTTGGGGTTAGCATTCGCCTGCTGCGCCCTTGTCTGTGACCGGGTTTGTCTCACGTTTGGCTGTGAACTCATCGTGTACCGGTTGATTCTTTAAGAAATTGTTGCGATTGGAAATTCCGGAGTTTCTTTCAGCAGAAAAACACGTCCCGATATATGTGTTAAGCAGCTTAAAGCTAAAGTATTTTTTATTTAGGATCAGTTTACAAACCAGCTTTACTTTAATTGTACTTACAATTCAGTCTCCGACAACTACTCTTCCAATTCACAACTTGTTCAAACGTATTTTAATTCCTTAATCTGTAAATTCACACTTTTATTGACCTAGTTCATAAGATATATGTAATTCAACTTACAGTGTAAATATAAATATTCGCAATAAACCGTAATTTATCCAAAACAATTTCAATTTTCAATAGCCGACAATCAACTTTGCTTATCATCGTTGTTATCAATCTATGACATATCGCTTATCAGCTTGCCCGTCATCATCTCAAACGTCAATCCACACTTGGGCCAAATGGCTCACAATGGCTCTTGGCAGGGGTGTCCTTTACGAGGGGCTGTTGCGGTGAACATATGGGCTCCAAAAGAAACGTGGGTCGCAGTCGAGGTTGGAGAGAAGCGGCCATGAAACGAGTGATTTGGCGAGGTTTTATCAAGTTAATTGATGTAGAACCAAATAAATAAATAATTGTATCTCTTGAAATAGGCAAAAACAATATACATACTTAAATTATTTTACTTGTAATCCGTGAATTTTACCGTAATCTCAACAGCTGAACAGTTCGGTAAAATAAAAACACCGTTAATCCGTGGAAATTTTAACGGATTCCGGGTGAAATTTTACCGAAAGCTGTAAAAAAATTACCGTACTCCTTTAATTTATTTTCACTGAAACTTTTCAGCTGTTGAGATTACGGTGAAATTCACGGATTCCTGTAACAATCCTTATAAAAATAGTATTCTGTAAAAAATTTTCAGGATTTCCAGCGGTGATTTAAATGTGGCCCGAAAACGAGTAGATTTATATACAAATTTATATTCAGAAATATTGGAAAATGTTCCAACACGCTAGTTCTGTTGGCTAGTACAAATGTATTATCGCCAAAGTGAAAAATCATTCTTTCAAACCATAGTTATCGTAGTTGCTGAAGAGAGGGAATTTAATCCGACGAAGGTGGTAAGAGATGTCAATCAATTTATTTGCTTACATTTTCATAAGGGCCTAACAATAAAAACAATAAATTTGTTTTTTTTTTTAATAGCATCAACATGCGTATGATAATCCTACCGATGTTAGAAGTAGTATTCTAGTTTTTTTATTAAGCTTCAACGCCATCACCTCAAATGGATGACGGAGCTCTATTTATATCATAAGCATTTTAAAAGGACATAGGAGATGGAATGTTTGAACTTGTTTGAAATTTGAACCGTTCTAATGACCAGGTGCTCCGCCGCAACGATTCAACTCTGCTCCGGCAAGCCAAAAAATCGTGACAACCTCTGGCAACAGAGTATTTTCATGCTACGATTAACGAATGTGGAAATGTTCAATTGATAAGCTCTTAGTTAATAACTGTTAAAGGCGTGCCAAAGCTGAAAAGCAAGCTCTCTCCCAGTTAAAAAAAAACATTGCGACATTCGGACCTTCAAAATTAGTTCTAAGAACTCTACATTTGTCTGTAACGACCAAAATATGTATTAAAGTTATAGACATGCTGATTTTAGCAAATTGTAGGTTTTTACTAGATCTACAACTTTTCCATACACCATACAATTTTTAGAAGAATTGTGAAACAAAATAAAAAAAATCTACGCTTCCAATTTACATAGCATAACATGAACACAAAATTGCAGAGATAACCATATCTACTGTTGTTTGTTGATTTCGCCAAAATCTACAATATCGTAAACTCACTTATTTCTTAATGCCTAGCCACGTGCTTACGAGTTTTTTTTTTATGTCGTAATTGTCCTCCATTTGCCTAAAGGAACGTTAGAAACCGAATCTGTTTCTATAAATGCAGCAGATGTAAAGTAGCACAATAATTAACATAAATTGGTACTATAAACAGGTGCTTAAATCATATAAAACAAAATATAGAACATACATTTCAACACAACCGTTCTTATCAAAATCATAAATGGGTCAAGAACCTATATACAATATACACGATTGATCCTGATTGAAAGCGATGCGATCAAAGGGCCAAACATTTTTCTCTACATTCACAATTTACAGATATTGCGGAATTCAAAATTACACGAATGAAGGTTTCTATGAGCGATTTGTATGAGACCTTTGCGGCATGATTTGGTAAATCCGTGATTTTTGCTACAGTATTTCGTTCATCCGCGATTTTCGCGACTGTCCGAACAAATCCGCGAAAATAACGAAATTCGCGAATGTAGTAACAGCCCTGAAATTTTTATAGGGAATCTCTATGAAGTGATTTGAGTTCATTTCGTGGAAATATTCAATAGCCCACAATTGGTACACTTTTTATGGCTAAAAGTTCTTAATTCATCAATAATTTTGTTTAATAAAAAATAGTTTCTCTCAGTAGTGATTTTATTTTTCTAACTGAACACTTGAATCAAATAATTGATGCAATGTTCAAAAACCACCACTATGACTGAAGCAGTCCAAGTTGGTACAAAATTTACAAATCAAATTGTTATTGGACGTTTTTCTAATGGATCCAAATAATAATTTAAATATTTTTAAATTGGAATGCTCGTTCTCTGAATGGTAAAGAAGACGAGCTGTTTAATTTTCTAACAGATAATAACATACATATAGCAGTTATTACTGAACCCTATTTGAAACCTGGATCCAAACTCAAAAGAGATCCTAACTTTTCTGTTTATAGTAATCATCGACTTGATGGGGCATGTGAGGGAGTTGCAATCATCATTCATAGGCGTATAAAACATCAACTGTTTTCGTCATTTGAAACTAAAGTTTTTGAAACGTTAGGTGTTTCTGTTGAAACACAGCTTGGTAAATGTATCAATGCTCTGGGCAGCAAGTTAATTTGCTCCAAACTGACTTGCGAAAATTGACTCGCAATAAGTCAAAAATTGTCATTTGTGAGTTTAATGCCAAACATCGGTCATGGAATAATTCGCAAAGTAAATTCAACGGCAAAATTTTATTTGATGAGTGCTCTTCAGGATATTTCTCAATTCAATACCCTGATAGCCCTACATGTTTTTCCTCTTCTAGAAAACCATCTACGATTGATTTGGTCTTAACCGACTCTAGTCATCGTTGCGCGACGCACAGTGGCGCATGGCCGGACAAAACCTCAAAAATTCATGTTCTCAAAATCACTCGTCAATATTTTTTTATAGACTTCTATACTATTAAGCGACAATTTCTCAAAATTTGAGATTGATCTGTTCTATTTTCGATTTTTGGCAGCATCGTAAGTGTGGGAAAGCCAGCTAAATTGGACTGTTCGAAATTCATCAACTATGGTTCACCTAGCAAACTTCACACAGCTGTATCTCAACGAAATTATAACCGATTTAAGCTCAATAGGTCCCATTTGAAATCGTAGTTATGAGCCTTAGTTTTGACTATAGTTATATAATTTTTAACAAATCAAGTTGTTATTTGTAGCAAAAAAATGTTTTGCAAAATCTTTCTCCAAAATTTTGGTAAATTTTCAAAACTTCGTACGTTTTATGTGAAGTGTTTCGGGAAAATGAGCCACTCACTATGAAGCAGCAAATCATCCATACTTTCAGACGTGCAATAGTTTTTCTTGCCCCTTTTTGCCCCTAGAGGTGAAAATCCCATTTTCATTTTTCATTATAATTTAACGATTTCATCATTCAAATCTATATAATTTGTTATAATTCGTTTGAAACCTCAGTTAAATTTCTAGAAGGAAGTTGAATTTGTACCTCTAGTTCAGGTTTATGTACAACTTTCTGCCTTACAACAACTAAATTGTAGTAATAACCTTCTTATTTGATTGGATGAAAAAACTTAATTTGGACAAATTTCACTAGAACATCGAATTTTCAATTTGACTGTTATTTCCAACGGGATGATATCAGATATCCAAGATAATTAATAGATTACCGTTATGAAGCGATTTGAGACGTATTTGAGGTTTTGTCCGACCTTTGTATGAAGGCCCGCCACTGTGCGACGCCTGTTTGTAACCATTTGATTACTCATGCTGATTTTGATTCTGATCATGGCCTTGTTACATTTCAAATATCCCATGAAGCGATTCTCAATCCCATCAGCTCCACTTTAAATTAACAATCTTGATGTAAACATTTTCTTACAAACAAAACTTGATATTGACAATCCTCTTGAAACTTTAACAAATTCCATTGTTGAAGCCAGAGGCATTGCAATTATAAAATGTGAAGTAAAATTTGAATCCGTGATTATAGACGATGATCTTGAACTCTTGATCCGCCTTAAAAACGTGAGAAGAAGGAAATTTCAACGCACTCGCGATCCTGCTATGAAAACTATATGGCGATGATGGAATTTTCTACATCCTCATCAAGAAACTTCCAGAGAGCAGCTTATCATTCTTTGTTGATATATTTAACAAATGTTTTCAGTTGGCTTATTCTCCTGACAAATGGAAAAATGCCAAGGTTGTACCAATTTTAAAACCTGCCAAAAATCCTGCAGAAGCTTCTAGCTATCGTCCAATCAGTTTGATTTCCTCCATCAGTAAACTTTTTGAAAAGGTCATTTTGAGCAGATTGATGGTCGACATCAACGAAAATTCAATTTTCGAATGAACCCAATTTTCCAACAAACATTGTTAGAACAATCCAAAGTAATCTGTCAAATTGTACCTTACCTCAAATTGGCTTACCTCAGGGATGTCAAAAATCTTTGTTTGCGGAATGACACAGGCCTCTCCTCCAAAGCACAAAGCCTGCGTGTCATCTGTAGTAGATTGCAAAAAAGTTTGGATATTTTTTCATCAACTCAACTAATAATATTCCCACATAAACCAAAAGCTCTTTATTTGAAACCTTCATGAGGACATGTTGTCACGATGAGAGGGGTTCCAATAAATTGTTCAGATGAAGTTAAGTATCTAGAGCTCATGCTAGATAAAAAATTAACTTCCAAAAATCACATTGAGGACATTCAAGCCAAATGTAACTAATATATAAAATGTCTGTATCCACTTATTACCAGAAAATCGAAATTTTCTCTTAAGAACAAGCTTTTGATCTTCAAACAAATTTTCAGGCCAGCCATGTTGTATGCTGTACTAATATGGACTAGCTGTTGTAATACCAGGAAGAAAGCTCTGCAGAGAATTCAAATAAAATTTTGAAAATGATTCTGAAGCTTCCTCCCTGGTATGTACCAATAAGATACATATAATATAAAATGTTGAAACATTGGAACAAATGTCAAACAAAATAATTGATAATTTCAGGCAAAAATCGTTACAATTTTTTTATTGCCACGATTAATGCGTTATATATTTAGGTTAAGTTTGGTTAACCCCTCTACCGGCAGCTTCATTTTTTACCTCAAGAAAAAAAATCAAATCGCGATAACTTTTTCGTTTCTCGGTATTTTTGCACCATTTTTTCACAAATTCTCAAAAAAACTCTCCTAGTTTAAGAATCCGTGTCGATATTGATGATTGGTGATCTGGTTTTAAAGATATTCCAGTGTTCCTTGGGGGACCGACATTTTCCATATAAAATGTCTTAGGCGGCCATTTTGTTTTACGTCAATTTATCGAAGAAATAAAATGTGGGCTATGCTTGCATGGCATTGCATAAGGAGCTACTCTGAAAAAATCATACAAATTGGTTAAGTATTCTTAGAGAAATATGAAAATTACGATATGCGGTTTTGTGAAGTTTTCAAGATCCTTATTTGGCCAGCGTGGTACCAGCAACATAAATGCTCATAACTCCAAGACGGCTGCACCAAATTGCTTCATATTTTCACAACAAACTCTCATTAATGTATTGTTCCGAAGAGTGAATATCCGAATACGATAAAAATTATATAATCTGAGATATATGTGTGGGTTACGGTTACGCGTCGGTCCCCCAAGGGATTTCGGAATATCTCTGGATCCAGATGTCCAATGATCAATATTGACACAGATTCTAAAACTAGAAGATTTTTTTTGACAACTTGTGAAAAAATGGTGCAAAAATACCGAGAAATAAAAAAGTTATCGTGATTCTAATTTTTTATCTAGCGGTTAAAAATGAAGCTGCCGGTAGAGGGGTTAAGTAAATTGAAAACGTGTTTTTTTTTCAACTCACCAAATCAACTCATCTGTAAAAAATTTGAACTGCAACGGCAAATGAAATGTAATATGTTGTTGACAAAATGTTAATAAAAGCTTAAATTTGTTTTACCAAATTAGGATAATAGTGTTGTCTAACACAGAACACAGAAATGTAATATTTGAAATAATACCAATAAAGAATTAAAAAAAGGAAAAAAAAAGGAATTTGTAGACAGTTAACTCTCCCTTACTCGATATTCCGTATCTCGATATCGAGTTAGATAACCATAGTAAAAGTTGGTTTTCATGGCTAACTCGATGGTCCCTTGGATCGCAGTTGCACTGATTTTGTGTTCTGTAACTCGATACCTCCCTAACTCGATGGTCCCTTCAATATCGAGTAAGGGAGAGATGACTGTATCTGCTAGCGGTGGACACCCTTCGGAAATCTTACACCTCCAACGACACCGAAATGTACAAGATGATCTGTTCAGATCTTCAAAGACTCCGCTACCGGAAATAGCTAAATCCGATCCAAAAGTTTACGATTTTCTTCAGCTGCATAGGGATGGAGTCGACCTTCCAACAACTAGAACTTCTAATTCATTCTGAACCAGAAAAAAATCCTGTTACTGCAATAGCTTATCCAGAAACTGCAAAGCCTACCATAACGGGTTACAGACGAGGAGTTGAAATCGGCTCTCTGTGTGTAAGACAACCAAGAACAACTTCGACTCGACTTCTTTCGCAATTCAATAGAACATAAATGGCTACTACAAAAATCTAGCTGACCTTGAGATGCATGTTAAAGATCAACAGCCAAACATGTTGGCTATTCAAGAACCGCACAAGATTAGGGACCGTTCATTAATAACGTAATGGTTTATGGAAGGAAGTTTAAGAAGTTTAGGAGAGTTCAAGATTTAAGATTTATTACACGCCATGCAATTTATTTTTAATTTGCATACAAAAATCTTACCATGATAACCAATAATATTAAAAATTATGGTTTGGTCTATCCGCTCAATAAATACTTTATCAAAGGATTCCGTTTCTAAAAGTGATTGCTCAAAAGGATTTTCTGAACCAAAGAATATTGAGTTGACTATAAATGAAAGTTTGCATATGATTTCTGTTATTGTTTATTGTGACACTTGAAGAAGTGTTAAAGTTTTTAGAAATCGTAGATCTAACTGTCCTTTTTTTTCAATTTTTCGTCCTAAACGACATTATTGCCTAGTACTGAATTGCATTCCGATTTCCGATCGTTGACTTTCGACAGTATTTTCATATAATAGTAACAACAGCGGAATTTACTTATTTGACTGACGACTTTAATTTAGTGCTAGAACCACAATATTTAAACTTGCCTCATTAGTGAAGTTAGTGAAAATGGGAAATAAGTTTTTCAAAAACATTTTCGATATTTGTTCTGGAGTTTTTAGATTTAGTAGCTGTCATTCTAAAAAATATACACGACCATATTAATTTAAACTGGAAGTATTTATGATGTCGAGAACCTTAACTATACAATTTTCCATACCCGCTTACAAATTGTTAAAGAAAACCACTAGATAGACAGCTTAGGTAAGGCTCAACAAATGTGATCGATCATACATCAGATTCAAGTTCAATGTTTGAATGTATTGTGGGTGCTCTGCCCACGCCATCCACCAGTCCAAATGCATTTTTATTGTTTCCTTTTGTGTCGATTTGATTGCTACCTGAACCACTTGATGAACTGCATGTCTTTGATAGTTTTCATAAAATAATTAAAGAGCTTATAAACATATGATATCTGTTCCTTGTTATAACATAGCACAAATAAGCTTCTACTGCTAAGTTATCCTTTATTATTTCATGCGAAGCCCAGCTATCAAGTGTATAAAAAAAAAATTCCTTGTAAAAGTCAAATTATGTGCAAAGGCGTTCATAGCAGATAAAAGCAAATTATGCTATTGTAGCTGAAAAAAATGAAACCTAGCGTCGAATCTTTATCGAATTGACATCATTTCTATTTCTTCCACACTTTCAGTATGGAGAACGAAATGAAAAAAAAAAACAATCTCACATGAATCAGATTCATGTTGCAATACAATTTAGAAGCAAAACTAACCGAAATCTTTGAATTTGTTAAAAAATTATCATCGCATGAAGTTTCGTAGACTTTGTCAAACTATTATTGTACGCATTTGGGTTTTAGTCATAGCATTTTCCATTTTACCTTCGAGAAAGTTGGAGCTGCTCAACACACGAGCAGAAAATCCGCAGGCGAAAATTTTTCTTCAGTTTTCACCCCCAAACCACTGGCCGAGGCAGGAACTAAACCACTAATCACTGCTTTGATCGTAATAGTACACTTTTGTCCGTCTGAATCGTAAAATTATTCGAAAATATAATCTATTGGAAATGTTTTCACTGAAAATTTTGAGAGAAACTGCTTGAGAAATCTATCGATAATAACACCACCAACATCACGATGATGACAGCAAGCAATGACAGCGATGCACTTTGACAGATTTGACGTATAGCACGGTGAACATGTTTTGTTCAAAAATTGCGTATAAAAAACTATCGCGTTTATATTTTTTAAGGGGCGTATCGTGATCGTCAACCAGGGCTGTGCATTTTCGAAAGCCTTTTACGAGCGCTCATGGCTGCCGGATATAATCTCGCTTTCTGGTAGGGATCAAAAGATTTGACGATTGTCTTGGGTCAGCTCAATACACGGTCGTTTGAGAATACCCTTTAATGGGTGAAAAAATACCCATTTTCGCTAGAAGTGCCTCTCCACATTTAATGAGTAAACACGGTTTACTCATTAACGGGTAAAGGCAGTTTATGTCAAGGAATGGGTATTTTTTTACCCTTTTTTGTATATCAAGCTCGCGGCATAAAAAGGGTAAAAATTTACCCATTTTGAGGACGGTCAATGGAGCTATCAAGAGTAATGATAATTTTGAGATTGTTTTCGTCTTACTTCTAAAAGAAAGTTCCGTTAAACAATGTTTCTATACAATTTATTTCAAAATATAAGTGTAATTTAGCAAAATTTTAAAATACATTCATATCCACTGGGCAGCTCTCGGTATGCCGTATACAAATCTTGGTGCAGCCTAGAAATGCAGAGAAACAGAAAAAAATCCAATTATTACAATAAATGTACCACATCATCACTTACCTTTCAAATTAAGTCTCCTGTGAGTTAAAATAGTTGATTTTTTTTACAAATAAGAACTGTTAATGCACACCATAAACACATGCGGATTGACGAGTTGAATAATCATAACTATTTTTCACCCATTAATGGGAACGCTATTGGTTATTAAAAATGGGTAAATTTTTACCCCTTTCGAGATTTCAAATTGGGTCCTAAAATTTTTAATCAAATCTTGTTTTTATTCAATAACACGAAAAAGCATGTTACTGTAACTACTTTAGCAATTTTTCCCGCTCAAATAATGGCTATAACATGTTTAAACTTTAATTTAAAAATTTGGTCCATAAATGAACCTTGACACTTTTGATCATGTTTGACGTTCGCTTAGTCGACAAAAACACCACAGGGGTTTTAGTTCTACCACTGGGGTTGTTCCTATCTGACATTTCGTAAGGGACACGGAAAACAAAATACACCCAAAATTTAAGTTTAAGCCAAAGGATGTGACAAAATCTAAAAAAATGTTTTTTGGGCTTAAACCAACGGCAAACATTAGAAAATTGAGTAAACATGTGTTTTTGGCCTAAACTTAAGCGTTTGGTACTAAAATTGGGACATGGCTTTAGGACCCTATTCCCCCATTTTCTGACAGATCTGATCGCTATTCGACAATGGGTATTTTTTCACCCATTAAAGGGTATTCTCAAACGACCGTGTATAAAACGACCCATGCCAAACGTCAAATCAACTCATCCCTAGCAGAAAGCGTGACTGTATGCGGCAGCTATAAGCGCTCGTAAAAAGCTGGATAAGGCATTTATGACACGTTTTTTGGCGTTATTAAATTTGCCAACAAACCCTAACAAAAGGGCTCATTCACAAATTTCATAACGCTGAAAAGGGGTGGGTGGGTGTCTTGGCGATGTTACAGCTCATACAAAATTTGTAAAATGGTCATACAAATAGCGTTACGAGGGGGTGGGTGGGTGTCAAAAATGACCATTTTTGGCGTTATGAAATTTGTGAATAAACCCAAAGAGTTTCAACTTCTTTAAAGAGGTATAGATCTTCAACGTTGTTGCATTTATCCTTTGAAATATCACAGTTAAAATCACTTATTTTTACAAAATAATTATTTTTACATTTTAAACATTTTTTACAATATTTATTGCCTTTTGAACTTCTTTTGTTTACTTGTGTCAGTCAAGCTACACAGAAAAAAATTACAGCTAATTTACACGAAAATTGGAATTTGACCAAAATTTTAAAACCGTTGAAAACTAATAGGGCCCATTCACAAATTTCATAACTCTGAAGGGGGTGGGTGGATGTTCTCGTTCTGTTGCGGCTCATACAAAATTTGTAAAATATTCATACAAAAAGCGTTACGACGGGGGTGGGTGGGTGTCGAAAATGGCCATTTTTAGCGTTATGGAATTTGTGAACAAACCCATACAGTGTTCTAATACAATACATTAAATTGTTATTGGATTGTATATTCAATATCTAGAAAGATTCGCGAATCAGGCGAAACTGACAAAATGTACACAATTGAAGAAAATATAGCGTTGAAATTGTAGCTCGATTGTCTATTCACTGCACTTGAACTTTTCCCCTATTGATAATTGAACTATTCAAAAAACGCAAATTTGTAGAAGACGAAACTTCACCTCATGCCAAACCACACACTTTATTGATTACGCCTGTGTTTTTGTTTATCAAAGTGATGGGCGCATCTGAAATCGAAATCAAAACACGGCGAGAGTAAACGGCGACACTGCAAACAAAAAATAAACAAGGCGTACATGGCGGACTTAATTGAAACCAGAATGTAAACACGGCGCAAAAGTAATAGGCGACACTGAAAAAAATATCGATTACAGGCTCATAACATTGGGCGATACTGGCATCCTTGAGTGCGTTTAAGGCGAAACCTTATAATATATATTTTTAGTACGAAATAGCTAGGGAAATTGTAGGAGATGTGTGTGGTATTGATGAGGATTTTAAAACTAGGTTTATGAAATGTGTATTAAAGTTGAAAGGTTAAAGTTTGAGTATATTTTCTCCAATTGGGATTAAAAATTGCACATGAGAATTTCATTGGTTATTTTCTCATTGTTATTGATTTGTCAGATAGGCCCTTATCGCGAATCCCTCTCGATATAGAATAATTTTGTTTCGACATTCAATTACAATAGAGTCTGTTCACAAATTTCATAACGCTGAAGGGGATGGGTGGCTATCCACAAAATGTAAAAATAATTTTTCAAAATGTTCATACAAAAAGTGTTACGAGGGGCTGGGTGGGTGTCAAAAATGGCCATTTTTGGTTTTATGAAATTTGTGAACAAACCCATACACGGTCGTTTGAGAATACCCTTTAATGGGTGAAAAAATACCCATTGTCGAATAGCGATCAGATCTGTCAGAAAATGGGGGAATTTGAAATCTCGAAAGGGGTAAAAATTTACCCATTTTTAATAACCAATAGCGTTCCCATTAATGGGTGAAAAATAGTTATGATTATTCAACTCGTCAATCCGCATGTGTTTATGGTGTGCATTAACAGTTCTTATTTGTAAAAAAAATCAACTATTTTAACTCACAGGAGACTTAATTTGAAAGGTAAGTGATGATGTGGTACATTTATTGTAATAATTGGATTTTTTTCTGTTTCTCTGCATTTCTAGGCTGCACCAAGATTTGTATACGGCATACCGAGAGCTGCCCAGTGGATATGAATGTATTTTAAAATTTTGCTAAATTACACTTATATTTTGAAATAAATTGTATAGAAACATTGTTTAACGGAACTTTCTTTTAGAAGTAAGACGAAAACAATCTCAAAATTATCATTACTCTTGATAGCTCCATTGACCGTCCTCAAAATGGGTAAATTTTTACCCTTTTTATGCCGCGAGCTTGATATACAAAAAAGGGTAAAAAAATACCCATTCCTTGACATAAACTGCCTTTACCCGTTAATGAGTAAACCGTGTTTACTCATTAAATGTGGAGAGGCACTTCTAGCGAAAATGGGTATTTTTTCACCCATTAAAGGGTATTCTCAAACGACCGTGTACGCTGTATTTTATCCAATACTTTATATCATACATTTAAGATTTATTCCATTCACTGAGAGGTACACTGAGAACAGCGTTGCGGTTGAAAATACTATATTAGAGGGTTAAATTAAATACACAACGCCACTTGATTTGTGCAGACTAAATTTGCATTTATTTCAAATATTCTGTGCATTCAATTTTACCATGGCACCATTTCGACAGTAAAAATTACTATATCATGGTTAAAACTGGCAGCAGACTAGAATCGAACCGAGGATCTTGCGATTGTCAAGCGCGAACGCTTACCGCTCGGCTATCGATGCGGTTGGATCGAGAGGGTACAAAACGCAAATAAAAAGCTTTCTTGATAGCTCAATCATGATTGGAATAGTAAATTTAAAAACTTATTCATGGTTCTCATTACTTCAATGCTTGTTTCAGTGTACGTTTTAATCCGGGAAATCTCGCATAACTTTTCAAAACGTCCTAAGTAACAAATGTAAACAAATCGAGATTATCATTGCAAATCATTTGCGTTGCACCACTTAGCAGCACACTACAACACTCGTTCTGATATATTAACAACAAATTAATCTATTAATAGTTTAACAAAATGACCAATGTTCAAAACTGCATCGTTTTTAATCAATTGTTACATTGGACCTTTGATCAGAGAACCAACCACATGTCCTATGTTACATTTATGAATAAACACGATTCTAATGTTACATTGGACATTCCTGAATAATGCTTTGGAATGGAGTTTAAAAGGTAGAATGATTTGTAGAAGCGTGTCTGAGACACTACCCGGATAAAAAATACAATACAAAAACAATATAACGTATTGAAACAGTACCATTCAATATATTGGAAATACAATACAGTATTTTGTGAAATGACAATACAATTACAGTACAATATATTGTTTTCAACAGTTCACTGTATGGTATATGAGATTTTTGCAATATAATGTATGGGTGGTTAAGTATCGTAACAATACAAATCTCGAAAACTTATTCATACAGACTCAAGTCAAAAAAGTATACAAACTTACTTTATCGATCCTACGTGTTAAGCAGGCGGAATTCTACACGTACCGCTCTGTACCAACTCAACTTTTCACTTTTAGAACGTTTAATTTCCGAATTTACGAAACGACGAAAGTAACATTTTCAACTTTCGCAACCTAACCACTACTTTCGCCGCCCCGCTGTATGGAGAGACAAAGTGACTTAACCACGAATCAAAACAAAACACTACTTGAGCCGATTTTACACTGGTAGAAAAACGTCGAAAGTAACTGAATGAAACGGCTTATCATTTTCTTATAATTATTTTAGTAGGAAATAATAGAAACTACCTAGTTTTTGAACTTGAGCTGAGTGTATGCAAAATTTGAGCGAAGTACACGGCAAAACATTTTTAAAAAGGTGATTAATTTTAAAACAGTTTTAGAAGATAGATTGTGATTTTTCCTAATTAATTTTCTCAAAACCGTATAAAAGTTACTTACGTCGATTTGAAAAAGTAATCGAGAAATATAGATATTTTCTCATACAAATATTTTGAAAACACAATATGATATATTGTTCATGTATTGTCTTGATAAGCAATTCGTGTATTGTTGTACAATACAAAAACAATTCAACAAACTGTATCATGGTTGCATGTCAGCTAATGTCAAGTGACTTTTAAAAAACTACTTATTTTGACTTTTTGAATATTTTCCACCCAACATTTCTTGCTTTTTGAACTTGTTTTGTTTATTTCTTTCAGCAAAGCTACATAGAAAAAAGCAACAGTTGTTTTACGCGAAAATAGGAATTTGACCAAAATTGTAAGGTATAAAACCAATTAAAAACAATACAATGTTCTGTTACAACATATTATATTGTTTTTGAATTGTATATCCAAACATGAATAATATTGCTTCGACATTCACTTACAATACGCTGTATTGTATCCAATACGTTATATTGTACATTAATGGTTTATTCCATTCACTGAATGATACGTTTTTATCCGGGTACTTAGATGTATAGAATGCCATAATAACTGCTTCTCAATCATTTCAGTCGATATTTTCTGAGTCGCACTGCCTCGCAACATTGAAAACGCTCAAGTGACAAAAAGAGAATGAGTTACACAAAACTGTATTTTGGTCTTTTTGCCAAACCATGTTTTACCGTTTCGCTGGATTGGATCAGCTGCAACTTCTTTTTTCATATTATAAGCGCATTGCGTGCATATAGTGGAATGATATTGAGCACAAGATTGAGCATCATGATGTCATTGTATCAATCTGATTTAGATGCATGGTCGATCAAGCATATACATATGCTTCCCGGCAGCAACACGAGCAACGTACATGCGCGACTTGCTCACACATATTTGCAGAGCGATCAATCACCGAAGAGCGGAGAAGCTGTATGTATTTGTTAGGCGTGGGCTTCTTTCTCAAGCTCCTACAACAAGATGGACGGTGTCGTCATCGTCATCATTCCCCACCGCAATTTCTTGTTTCAACCGACGGCAGCACCTTGCAACACAGTCGTCACCACCACCACGTCATGCAGTGGGAAACTCACGCCTGATCATGTGGGCGAAACCGTTATAAAAACGGGGGGAAAATTGAGGGAGAATCGGTGGGAGAGCAAAATGTCCTACATACAGCTCAACGTTTCCCCTCCTTCTGTTGTTACATAGGACATATAGACGGAGGGGAAGAAGTGACGTCGTGGGATTGAATGAATCAAAACAAAGCACAGCTGGTGTCTCCGATTAGCACACCGCAACAAAATGTCGATATTTTCAGAGTCGCTCTGCCTCGCAATATTGAAACGCTCAAATAACAAAAAGAGAACGAGGTACACAAAACTGTATTTTGCTCTTTTTTCCAAATCATGTTTTAGGCTTACGCTGGATTGGATCAGCATTCGCTCAGCTGCCAGTTCTCTTTTCATGTTATCAGCGTATTGAGTGCATGTAAGGAAATGATATTGAGCATCATGATCTTAGGGCTTATTCACAAATTTCATAACGCTGGAAGGGGTGGGTGGGTGTCGTACTGGTGTTACGGCTCATACAAAAGTTGAAGATTATTCATATAAAAAAGCGTTACATGGGGGTGGGTGGGTGTCAAAAATTGTCATTTTCAGCGTTATGAAATATATGAATGAACCCTTATTGTATCAATTCGATTCAGATCCATGGTCGATGAAGCATATACATATGCTTCATGGCAGCAACACGAGCAACGTGCATGCGCGACTTGCGCACATATATTTGCAGAGCAATCATTCACCGAAGAGCGGAGAAGCAGTATGTATTTGTTTGGCATTGGTTTCCTACAACACAATCGACGGCGCCGTCATCGTCATCATTTCCCACCGCTATTTCTTGTTTGCGCCGACGGCTGGTGCCGAATGCAACACAGTCGTCACCACCCGTCGTGCAGTGGGTAACTCACACACGAACAAGTGTGGGCGAAACCAGCATTGAAACGGGGGGAAGATTGAGAGAGAAACAGCGAGAAAGCAAAAAGTCCCAAATACAGCTCAACATTTCCCCTCCTTCTGTTGTTACATAGGACACATAGACGGAGGGGAAAAAGTGACGGCGTGGCATTGAATGAATCAAATTGTTGTTGTTTGTGAGAGACTTGAACCCGAAGGTCATTTGTCCCTTCTTCAAATGAATCAACACAAAGCACAGCTGGTGCCTGAAATTATCACACCGCAACAAAATGAGCAGTTCAACTTGAATGTTGAAGCAGTTCAACGCACGTGGATACAAAATGAAATAAAACATGCTTGCTGTGTGCTCAAATCAAAATGTCCGATGTTACTATAACTGAAAAAAAAATGACCGAAGTGAATGTCCAATGTAACAATTGTTGAAACAGAACGACCTATGTGATTTGTCCTATGTACATATTTTTGGTCAAAACGTCCTATTTGATGTTTTTATAGATTTCAGTGTAATTTCCAAATAAATTGACAAAATTTCATTTCTTACTTCTTCTTCTTTCTGGCGTTACGTCCCCACTAGGACAGAGCCTGCTTCTCAGCTTAGTGTTCTTATGAGCACTTCCACAGTTATTCACTGAGAGCTTACTATGCCAATGACCATTTTTGCATGCGTATATCGTGTGGCAGGTACGAAGATACTCTATGCCCTGGGAAGTCGAGAAAATTTCCAACCCGAAAAGATCCTCGACCGGCTTGATTCGAACCCACGACCCTCAGCTTGGTCTTGCTGAATAGCTGCGCGTTTACCGCTACGGCTATCTGGGCCCCTCATTTCTTACGTTGAACTCTATTACACTGCTTCCCTCTACAAGCAACACAGTGGGGAAAAAATGTTTCATTTTGATATTGAGGATTTTGCCCTCTAATAGACTCACACCTAAATAATTTTGTCACACCAAAATATTCTCCCACCATGTTTGCCATATATTGGATGGTGTCATAGCTAACAAAACCAACAAGTAACGCACATGTAACGCATTATGTTGGATTGTACATTGAATGCAAGGTGCGTACTTCTATGAAAGTGCCATATAAACTGACGTGTGAGTATTTATTTTTCCACGTTGAAAATGTGCACGAGAATCTATTCCTTAACTAAACGAACAATACAGTTTCAAAATATATTTTCACAACCTTCAAGCTCGATTTACTCGAAATGTGTGAATTGTTAGATAGGCCGTTTTGAAAAGTTACGCGAGAAATCAAATGTTGGGTTGGTAACTTACCCATGTCAAAAACATTACCTTAGGGATCGTTCAAATATTACGTAACGCAACAGGGGGAGGGAGAGGATCTTACATTATGTTACGGTCCATACAAAAAAACAAATCAATACAGTACCAGAACAACGGCCTAACTGACAAATGTAAACAAATTGAGTTTTATTCACCTAACAGTTTATTTGATAAACTACAATCATATAATGCACAACTGTTTCTGAAAAATAACGTTTTTCACGAAATAAGTGAGAAAAACATAAAGGCGCATTTGATATTCTCTTTCGATACGAACTCTAATGTCAATTTCGCCCACCTTCTCCCCCTACGGTAACCGGGCGCATTTGCGATTGAGTGTTGCAGCAGGGCGCATTTAAAACTGAGTGTGCAGAAGGTCGATAGTGAAGAAGGTTCGTGTGAAAGAGCGTAGCAAAACGGCGAAGCTGATGATAGTCAAACCAGAAGGATGAGGTAGAAAGGCGCAATCGCTGCTGTCAAACTGAAGAAGACGAAAAACCGAGGGGCGCAACAATCCTCAATTTTGATGAATGGCGCATGATGCTTTTTTATTTATTTTAACATGTTGTTCATAATATGAAAATAAATCAAATGGTTTGTTACAAAAGTAATATTGTAATGGATCATACAAAAATGCATCATGCGATTAAATCGATCGGAAACATAGTATAGAATTGAAATTATATCCGCTGAACTTCTAACCGATATTACTGACAATGTATTAGTGTTCACATTCGCCCTAATTCTGACTCTGTATTGAAATAAAATTTTCCTTACAACAGCTGTTACGTGGGGAGGGAGGGGGTCTATAATTGGCAAATTTTTCGTTACGTAATATTTGAATGAACCCTTATTCCGGAATGTGCGGAATGAGATAAAAACTTGTCTGCAAAATTTAGTATCACTAATGTTTAGCGTGTGTTGCGGACAACCTAATCGCCCAATGTTTTCCGTCAAAATAAAAAAGAGAGCCCCGTCGCGAAAAATAGCGTTCATTGTTTATGTTATGTGCTCGTGGATGGTTTTTTGTTTGAAGTTGTGACCGACTGCAGACAATTTTTATTCCCAAGTGCTGTTCAGTGGAATATTTTGCGTAAAATGACGAGTAACAATAAGCCGAAAAAGGTCGATTTCAAAAAAACGAAAAGGAAACCCCTGACGGAAACCGTCACCAAGCAGAATTCGTGGAAAACGTTGGCCGTGTCGTTTACCGGCTTAACTATTCTTGGCGTTGTGGCCGCTATTACTTATCAGGGCTATCTGGAAACCAGAGTTTCGACACCGTTTAGCCAACACAAGGTAAGATTCTCCCTAAATGCTTCGATAAAATTGCATGCGATAAATAAGCGTTAATTTGTGATCTTTGGAGTAAAATCCGATGATTTTACATACAGTGAGTCAATGTCATATTCGTACAGGGCACTGATTTCATATAAAGTTGGTAAAAAACTATCCAACTATATCGCAATAGAAAATTTCAAAATTATAGACAAAATATGAACCCGTTTCGCAGCTAATTGATTTTATAATGAGAAGACAACATTACTTGAATTATTGGGGGTCTGTAGCCTTGAGGTTACGCTTTCGCTTCATAAGCGGAAGGTCCTGGGTTCGATTCCCAGCCCCTCCACAAAAAACCCGTCCAGCCACACCAGAAGACGCCCCACGGAGGACCATGCTTTGGGGAGCACATCCATCCTCCGTCAATATCATCAGATGGTGACCAGGGTGTCTACTACCTGAAAAAAAACCTAGAAAACCTGGAATTCTCAGGGAATTTTATTTATTTATTTATTTATTTATGCACCATCTTCGGCTACGCCGTACAGACTGATTTCTTAATAACTACTTAATCTAAACCTCTTATTCTAACACTGAATACATTTTTGGACATATTAAAATCAAACTCGTCACAAACATCATTGAACGAACGCAAACACATATCAAAACAGTTGCTGTATCCAAAATTAGATCTATGGAAAGGAATCACGAATAACACTGAATTACGAAGACGTCTGGAAGGAACATTCCACGGAATCAATTCTAACAGATCAGGGCAGTCTATATTGTTTGTGATGAGGTCAAAAATGAACAATCTCTGTGATCTGATGCGCCTTGCAGAGAGAGATTCTAAGTTAATTAACTTAAGTCTTTCCGGATAGCTAGGTAAGTTTATCGGATCATTCCAAGGAAGATGACGCAAAGAAAACCTTAAAAAGCTTTTTTGGATACGTTCAATTGCCAGATTATGCTTTACGTAGAATGGCGACCAAACCGGTGATGCATACTCAAGAATGCTGCGTACTAGAGAACAGAATAACGTCTTAAGACAATAAATATCGGTAAAACCGGAAGCATGGCGACGGATGAAACCAAGCACGGTAAATGCTTTGGCAGTTATGATGCTTATGTGCTCGTTAAATCTCAATTTTGAGTCAATCGTAACACCCAGATCACATATTGAGTCAACCCTTTCCAAAAAATCTAGTCCCATGTTATACTGATGGAGGGAAATGCTATTGGATCGTGAGAAGGAAATTACTTTGCACTTTTTACTGTTTACGCGCATGCCATTATCGTCGCACCAGATAAGCAGTCGATTTATGTCTTCTTGTAGTTCGACACAATTTGCAGAGGAGGCAATCACACGGAAAATTTTTAAGTCATCCGCATATGAAAGATTAAATGAAGAAAGCAGCTCATAAAGGTCGTTTACATAAATGATAAAAATCAACGGACCGAGGACACTTCCTTGCGGGACGCCGGATGGAATATTGAATGTCCTGGAGCGTGTGGATTTCACTTTCACGAAAGCTTCACGATCGGTTAAGTAGGAGCAAAGCCAGTCAGTAAGCCACGCCGGAAAACCAAGATGACTGAGTTTTCTGCAGATGATGTCATGCGGTACTGAATCAAAAGCTTTTGCAAAATCTACATACACTGCATCGATTTGCCGCCTTGATTCAAGTTCACGGGATACAGCTGACACATAGCACATAAGGTTCGATGTTGTGGAGCGGTGCTTCATGAAGCCATGCTGGTTGTTATAGATGATCGGCAGCTTGGTACAAAACTGCGTGTATCAGCTTCTCAAACACTTTGCTTAGGCTGCAAAGTATAGACACCCCGCGATAATTTGCGACACAATTGTAGCTTCCGGACTTGTGAATCGGTGTTATAGATTTTATTCAACCTGGAAAAAACCTGGAAATCTCAGGGAATTTTGGCCATCTTGTAAAAAGTTTAAAACTAATAGGTTAGGGATCGTTCAAATATTACGTAACACAACAGGGGGTGGGAGGAGGTCTTACATAGTGTTACGGTTCATACAAAAATTTAAAATTTTCCATACAAAACCTGTTACGTGGGGGAGGGAGGGGGTCTAAAATTGGCAAATGTTGCGTTACGTAATATTTGAATGAACCCTTATCGTCACAAATAAATAAACATACATACATACAGTCAGGGAAATAATTTTGAAACAGTAATTCATGGTTGAATGTGTCCACGATTAACTATTTCGAAACTATTTTTGCACACTTTATTTAATATAAAAAATTTCGACTTCACCGCTTAAAAATGCTACTTGAACGATTCAGTTCATTAATAAACTTGGACGTTTTCCGTGAAATGCTTTCAAATAATCCACCATGTATTTATCATAAATTTCTAAAATCATCGATTATCCGTAGTTCCAGAAAAAATTGTCTGTTTGTTGCAAGTTATGAATCTGCATGATTAAAATTTTCAAAGGTAGCAGTAATATTAGGGGAAAGGGTGGTAAAATGAACACCTTAAGGAAATCATCTTGTTTCTGATAGAAAAACGAGAAATCTGTATAGTTCTATCGCACAACATCAAAAATAGGGATGTAATCTATAGCAGCGACGTGGATTCAGACTAAAATAGCAAAATTTTCACATATTTTCATCGCTATCAAAAAGCGATGCAAATGTTCATTTTACCTGCACTATGTGGGTAAAATGAACAGCGATTGGTGGTAAAACGAACACCATACAAAAATCGTGAGCAAACCAAATATTTCTGAAAATTTTCATTGCCCCACCAAAAATACATCCATTAATGATTGCAACCCATTCAAAAAGAATTCTAAAGATATCAGATTTGACATCATACCATAACGATATTCATCTCACTGAAAAACCTCAAGTCTTCCGGGCTAAAAGTAACGTCAATTCTATTTTTCAAACGTGGTTTTCTAAAATCTTTGTTTTCATTGATATTTTCACTTCAATTGGCCTACGTATCAACTCGAACACTCAAATTTATGCTCTGAATCGTCTGTGCGTGATAAAATTAATCGAAATTTGTTTTTTCTCGGTAAAAGGCACGGTGTTCATTTTACCACCCCTGTTCATTTTACCACCACTTCCCCTACACAGCTTAACGAAGATAATATTTTCGCGTATCTCAAAGATCAAATGTACCTAGTAAATTTGGGGGTGGTGAATTTGAAGCTAATTTCGAAAATGTTCCAGCACATTACAATTTCAAGCTACGGGTCCTCAAAGTTGTATATAATGCTGAAAGTTAAACTATGATTGGTATATAGTGATCTAACCCACCAATAATTATCAGAATAGGATTATGTAGGATTCAATTTGGTTGGAATGCACGAATAAATGTTGAATGAATTGATCTTTTCAACATACCGCCATCGTCACACAAAACTATTCGTTCCAATTATATGGCAAGATATCATATTTTTCTAATACATCAACAGATAACTTTTGAGATTTGAAAGTATTATGAAATTTGTTGAAAAGTATTCTCTAACACATTAACTTTGAACATTTTAGTAAACTAAGAAAATAAATCTTCATATAAGCTGGTTCTTGCATTTAATGCATTTCAACACCCAACATCTCAAAAACTAAAAAAAAATGAAAACGGCCATGGTTTCAGTAATTCTAATTTAAGTAAACAACAGATATTGATAAAATGAATACTTTTTAATCGAACTTTTGAATAGACCCGCTCTCAGAATATTTTTAAAGCATTCCTGTTTTTCGTAGACATTCTGATGAAATACAAGGAAGGAAGATCTCTAAAGTCTCTGTTTTGAACAAAATGGTCTCCAAAGTCACTATATTAATTATATTGCTTGCAGTTAATCCTGATGCAAAATTATACACAGTAACATTCAGAGACTATAATTTAATCTGGAATACTTTCAAAGATGTCCTCTAGAACTTTCTATAGAGTTCTCTCTACCAATTATCCCAGAAATTCATCCAGTGACTTTTCGAAGGCTGCTTAGAGGAACTTCTCCAGGTTGTGCTCCCGTAATTTCTTCATTTATTTCTTTGGTTTATTTTTTCGAAAAACTTTCCCAAACTATGCACTAATTCTTCAATTGATTCCTCCAGTTGTTGCTCTGAAGAATTTTCCAATGATTCATACACAGAAATTTCTTCAAGAAAATGCACAAAGATTTATTCAATAGTTTTGAAGAAATTCGCTTAGAAATTTTACCAAGGAACCCTACAAGAATTCCTACGCTTTTTCATGTGAATTCCTTTAGAGCTCATGTTTACTTCAAGGAATTGCTCCAACAGTTTCTCGAGGGGTTATTTGAGGAAATCTATTAGGAAGGAAGGCTTTTCCAATAAACTCTATCGTCGATTCATCATAAAGCTACTACAGATTTTTTTCTAGGAATTTCTTCAGCATTTCATCCAAACGTTTTCAATGCATTTCTCGAATAAAAAACCCTTGGAATCTTCTAAAGTTTATTTAAGGTTCCACACCAGTGCAAATTTTTCAGTAATTACTCCGATCATTCTTACACAAACTTCTTTGGGAAATCCTTCCTTCCTTTGGGAATCATTCAAGGAGTTAGAATTCAAAAAATCCTACGGGATAAGCTATTCGATTGAGTTTTGTTTTCAATATCTTAACAATTGATCTAGGTAATCTCCTAAAACTTCCTCAAGTATCTAGAAGTTCTTTAAGAGATCCTTGTTCAACAAGAGTTATGTACTTTAAACCTTATACAAGCTTCATCAGTGTTTCAGGTTTTCTTCTAAAATATTACTCGTCCAGATTTTATCAAAGATTTATTTAATACTTTCTAAAAAAATTTCATTAAATTTATCTGGAGATATTCTTTTAAAAATATTGGAAGGCTAACTTGGGAAATATCTCAAAGAATTACTGGAGTAATTCCTTAAGAAATCTTAGAAGGAATCTCTAGGGTACATCCAGAAAGTATCCATAGAGAAATTTCAAGTTGAAATGTTAAAGATATCCTGGAAAACAATGTTGTAGGGAATTTTAAGAAAGGCAACATTGCATAAAAGTCTGGAAGACTTAAGACTGGAGAATTTTTGGAGGAATTTCTAATGAAATCTTTGAGGTTGTTATATACTAGTTTTAAGTTGAAGGGTTGTAGATCTTTCTCGGTACTAGCAAATGAATAACTGTTTTTAAGTCGGTAGCCGAAATATGAATGACGACTCAAAGCTTATTTTATTATTTCGAAACCTTCCAATGAGATGAAAATATAAGAGGAGACTATCGATGTCTCTTTCATACAATGTCATTTGACACACGGTAAAAAGAAGCAAGGTATTATACTCCGAAAAATGACATTTGGCAGTGACGTCATTCCTATCGCAAACTCGAACGAGTGCAAAACAAAGCAAGGCTTGCTCTCTTTTACTATCCTGTAAGCCTCATGCTTGACGATAGGAATGACGACACATGTTTTGATTGAAAACCGTTGTTTACACGTGGGAATAGCCTACCTTGTTGTGTCTACCGTGATTTGACATATATCTCAGAGGTGTTTTCTGTGGTTCAACTTTGAAAAATCTATATTGTATTCTTGAGGATTCTAAAATGAAATTGTAGGGGAAATTCTTTGGGAAATAATCACTTAAAAAATATTTTTTTTATCAAGTGTTTTGAAGCCATTTAAGACCTATACTGTTAGAAATGAATTCAAATTCATTCAAAATTAATAATTTGATAATCATTAGTATTTAAGAGTTTTTCTTGAGCCTGGAATTATTTATTAAGACCTGGAAAAAACCTGAATACATCAGGGAATTTCATTTCGGTAAACGAGTAGACACCCTGGTGACTGAGACAAAACTGATCCTCTTCGCAGGCAGCTAGCCTCACTAATAGCAGAGCTCTCTCCTACCTGCTCGGTGTGAGAGTAAAAGAGTAGGAGAGAGTGAAACTAGATGTAAATATAGATAAGTTGATAATAGATCTGTATCGATAAAGAAGCTACAGATCAACTGAGTCCGGCACAGTAGTGGCCACGAGCACGGAGTGCCTATAAAAAAAAACATTACTTGAATTTAGTTGAGAGCATTGATATTCTTTTTACTAGAATATATTCTGATGAGTTCTAGCATTATGATGATTATGGACAGCACGGTGTAGGGTAGTTTGTTGCACAACAAAATCCGTGGTTCGATTTATTACTGGTGGCCTTTCGTACTCATGTTGCGTACACTAGAGCAGCGAGCTCGATTTGGCGCACGGGGTCATCTACGCTTAATACCTTCCGGGCCGTTGGGGATCACAGCGTCCACGTATGGACTTCAAATTTTCACCTGGCTTATAACATTTCGCATTTTCGAAACATAAGGGACGGCCTAATGCGCATCGTACTGTGCGTACACGAATTCTCTCTGCTCTTGGAAGTTTAAAAAAAAAATACCTAAAACAATAAAACAGTACTTCTCAGTGCTGAAATAAAAAAACGGTACTTTTCAGTGCTACTAAAACAGTATTTTTCAGTACCATTTTTGCTACTATTGATCCCTTTACGATCCTTGTTTGGACTCGTGCCTTCGATTTTTCGTTGGACCCGTTGGTGAAAGCCAAGCTTCTTGGACATCTTCTTGGAAAAAAAAAAAACCTCTCGAAGAGCACGTCTTCTTTCGTTTATACACCAAACAAAAGGAGGGCAGAATCTCTGAATTCACAACTTCCTTCCAAAAAAAGTGGGTTTTAAAACTGTCACTAGACGTGGTAACAATGGAAGAAAGGACGTTTCCCCGGAATACAAACTTTCTTCCAAGGGTGAAATGAATAATTGTATCGAAATGAGCAATCAGTTCGATGCTCTAGACAAATTTACCGAACACCAAATCGGAGCAGTCTCTAGACGTCTACCACAAAAAGCCGAAACACAGAAATTTTAAAATCAATTGTATTGTAAACCACAACCATTCAGCACCTTTTATGCAATATTTTGAACACCGAATCTATGCTATGCACACTCCAGATATCGGAGACTGCGGCGGCCTTCTGCCTTCTGTTGTGGCATGCTGTTGTGTATGCATGTGGTTACTTGGGTTATGTTCGATGTCCGTGTGACATGGGAACATTTCCAGAAACCTGGAGGAAATTACCAGAACCCCACTCAGTGCCGTCGGTGCCAAAAGTGGGGTCATGGTACAAAAAATTGCCGCATGGATTCTTAATGCATGATTTGCGGAGGTTCCTCTCACGCTAAGGACGTCTGTCCTATGAAAGAAGATACCGATAAGTTCATATGCGCAAATAGCGGGGGCAACCATAAGTCTAATTTTTGGGCTTGCCCTTCGCGTAGGCGACTCGTCGAGGCAGATTTTATTTTTCATTTATGTCGGTAATGTCCGTTACGATAATGGTCGTTTCCGGAATTCCCTTGGTGGAGTATCGAACACTGCTCATTTTTCAGTTAACGATCGCTTGAATAGGAATCATACCCATCAGGAAGATTATAATCATGCTCATTCACAAACAAATTCTAATCCGTCGGGTAACAGTTCGAATCTTTTAATTTCGAATGGATCTACCCAAGGAAAATTCTTTGCCGATATCGTAGCAGGATTTGAATTCCTCCCCTTTTCATACTATGAGTACCGTAGAATGGGGTGAAGTTGATCATTTTTTTGCCACTCCGTTTTATAATTCCTAGTAGGATCCATGTATTATCATTCAAATATTTTTGAATCCTATACTGGTTGAACGTTTATTGCGTTATAAAAACGTAATTTTGACGAAATGTTATCATAATAGTAAAAATAGTTTTAAGAAATCGAAAAGTGGAGTTTTTGATTCCGGGGTGAAGTTGATCAATTACTGCGATAGGTTTCCTTAAGGTGATTATAGAACGAAGCCACACCTCAAACTTTCAAGAGCACAAGTCTTGAGAACCAAACAGCGCTCCGCGTTGAAAATTTATCCCATTGGTCACCACCAGCAAACAAGCAATTTGATTTATTTTCAACGCGAACTGTTGTCAGATTCTCCAGTCTTGTGTACTTGAAAATTCAAAGTTTGGCTTCGTCTTACAATCACCTTAAATAAAGCGATATGCTATTCAAAAGATTTGAAGTCACTAAACCTGAATCGAGTCTCAACAATTACATCTTATTGATAAATCGGTCAATTTTAGAGTTGAATGTTGTAAATTAAAGAATACACCACATTAAACGCTTAAAAGTATGCAATTATCCTTTGAAATAGCAACTTGCTCACAAAAGTTCTTTTTGTTTTTTCTCTAAAATGATTTTTTATGTTCAATGCAAATTCAAAACAGTTTATTTAAATGGTGTTAGTACTTGGCAATAGTAGATTGTTTGGAAATGAACCCTTCAACAGTTCATCAAAAATTTCATAAAAATCTGATTTTACATAGTATAATTATCTTGAATATCGAAACGAATTTCAAAACATCAAGAGGTATCAGGTAATATGACATCACAGAAATTGTGATAATTGAAAATGGATCATAGCTCTCTTAACAGTTCATACATGTGGGCACGGGAATGATCAACTTTTCCCCACTGATCAACTACACCCCGAATTACGGTACCCGTTCATTTTTTTCAAATCAAATGGAAAAACTATGCCGCCACAGGTAATTTCTACTCCGCCTCTTCGTCTAACGAAAATTCTAACGGGAAATAATCAGATAATGTACCCACTTCAAGTGATATGTTTGCCTCTGATTTTAATTTTCTAACTGAACAATTGAATCAAATGAATGATGCAATGTTCAAAACCACCACTATGACTGAAGCAGTCCAAGTTGGTGTAAAATTTACTAATCAAATTTTTATTTGATTACGTTTTTCTAATGAATCCAAATAATAATTTAAATATTTTAAATTGGAGTGCTCGTTCTGAGTAGCAGAAAGGATGAGCTGTTTAATTTCCTTACAGCTAAGAACGAACATATAGCAGTTATTACTAAAACCTATTTGAAACCTGGATCCAAACTCATAGGAGATCATAACTTTTTTGTTTATCGTAATGATCGACTTTATGGGGCATGTGGGGGAGTTGCAATCATTAATGATGATGTATAAAACATCAACTGTTTTCGTCATATGAAACTACAGTTTTTGAAACTTTAACCCTCTAATACCCACATTTTTGTTTTCGATCTAAATATTATTTTTCGTTGTCTAAAATCATTCTAAACACGGTTTATGCAATGATTTATTTTTCTTCGCAAATTTATGAATTTTCGTTTTTGATTTTTATTATTTTTATTTTTGAACATCCCTATCCTTTTCAAATTTTTCTTGAAGCCTTTTCTGGTTACTGATTTTTGACAATAATAAAAATTTGAGTTTTTACTATATTTTTGAAAATATGATTTTTTTAATATTTTTCTGGAACATTTTTTATTTTCCGTGTAACTAACGGAAAAACAGGTTTGAAATCATTTTAATACCATCAGGCTCTTCTTCTGTGATAGGTTGATCGTAGAAAAATATAAAAAGTAAGATTTTTTATAATACACGTTAAATGAATCCCAGGCATTTGTAGGCTATATGAAAATACAATTTTTCAAACAATTTTCAATAATACAAAAAAGTTTCAAAAATTCATAAAAAACTTTTCTTATATGCGTGTTATGAGTCAAGGTTTAAGCCAAAAATAAAATCATTTTAATTTCCGGCCTACGAAAAAATACACAAAATAGGGTCCTAAAGCCATGTCCCAATTTTAGTACCAAACGCTTAAGTTTAGGCCAAAAACACATGTTTACTCAATTTTCTAATGTTTGCCGTTGGTTTAAGCCCAAAAAACATTTTTTTAGATTTTGTCACATCCTTTGGCTTAAACTTAAATTTTGGGTGTATTTTGTTTTCCGTGTCCCTTACGAAATGTCAGATAGGAACAACCCCAGTGGTAGAACTAAAACCCCTGTGGTGTTTTTGTCGACTAAGCGAACGTCAAACATGATCAAAAGTGTCAAGGTTCATTTATGGACCAAATTTTTAAATTAAAGTTTAAACATGTTATAGCCATTATTTGAGCGGGAAAAATTGCTAAAGTAGTTACAGTAACATGCTTTTTCGTGTTATTGAATAAAAACAAGATTTGATTAAAAATTTTAGGACCCAATTCCAAAGTGTACCCCGTCTAAAGGCGGGGTTGGGTATTAGAGGGTTAAGTGTTTCTGTTGAAACACAGCTTGGTTAATATAATTTCATAGCTGCCTATTTGCCTTTTCAATGCTCTGGACAGCAAGTTAATTTGCTCCAAACTGACTTGCGAAAGTTGACTCGCAATAAGTCAACATTTTTTGTCATTGGTGACTTTAATGCCAAACATCGGTCATGGAATAATTCACAAAGTAATTCCAACGGCAGAATTTTTTTCGATGAGTGCTCTTCAGGATATTTCTCAATTCAATACCCTAATAGCCCTACGTGTTTTTACTCTTCTAGAAATCCTTCTACGATTGATTTGGTCTTAATCGACTCTAGTCATCTTTGTAGCCAATAAGGTACTCATGCTGATTTTGATTCTGATCATGTCCCTGTTACATTTCAAATATCCCATGAAGCGATTCTCAATCCTATCAGCTCCACTTTCAATTATTTTCGATCCGACTGGAATATATATGAAACAAACATCGATAGTAATCTTGATGTCAAATTTCTTTTCGAACAAAACTTGATATTAACAATGCTATGTAACTTTAACAAATTCCATTGTTGAAGCCAGGGGCATTGCAATACCAAAATGTGAAGTAAAACTTGAATCCGTGATTATAAACGATGATCTTTAACTCTTGATCCGTCTTAAAAACGTGAGAAGGCAATTTCAACGCACTCGCGATCCTGCTATGAAAATTATATGGCAGGATTTGCAGAAAGAAATCAAGAAACGTTTTGCACAATTAGGAAACAAAAATATTAAAAATAAAATTTCTCAATTGGACCCTGGCTCTAAGCCCTTTTTGGAAGTTATCCAGAAATTATCTAAAATATTGAACAAACACATCAAAAGCCTATACCGGCATTGAACGAGGAAAACAAATCATTACTATCTAATTGCGAAAAAGCTCAAAAACTTGCTATGTAGTTTGGAAGCTCGCACAATTTTAATTTTGGTCTTACTAGTCCAATTAAAAATCAAGTTACTCAGGACTTCGAAAATATTCTCAATCAAGAGAATGTTTTCGAAAATTCCTAGGAGACTTATTTGGAAGAAAAAGTTATTGAAAAAAAATCAAAAATATGAAATCCACTGGCGAAGCTGGAATTTTTTACATTCTCATCAAGAAATTTCCAGAAAGTAGCTTATCATTCTTAGTTGATATAGGGTTTCAATGCTAGTAATGGAACCATTAGTAGCTGAAATTCATTCTCGACGCTTTTCCGCAATGATATCTCAGACGCATATACGTTTTGTGGATTCCAACAACAAGTTCAATGTTTTTACTTCATAGTGCGCCTATGAAACATACAAAATCATTCGATTTTTCCAGCGAAATATGCATTTGGAAAACTGTTGTCCAAATGCCTATTATGGACCCACCTGGAAATGCGTATTGTGGACCCTCTTGTGTGGTTTCATTTACAAAACCGTTCAAATATCTGTATTTATGCGTCTCAAACCAAATATTTTGCCTGAAACTGCTGACTAACAATGCAACCGAAGTTCCCCCAGTGGATTTTCATATGAAAATGGTTGCTTTGAGTGTTAATTTTATGTTTTTCTGTAGGGGGTTCATAAAAGGCAAAGGGTCCAACAAATGTTTTCTGTTGGCATATTTTCCTGACAAATGGAAAAATGCTAAGGTTGTTCCAATTTTAAAACCAGACAAAAATCCTGCAGAAACTCTGAAAGGTCTGAAAGGCTTCCTGTAAGAGCTGGTGTTCCTCAAGGCAGCATTTTGGGACCAATATTATACAATATCTTCACATCTGACTTACCTGAGTTACCTCAGAGATGTCAAAAATCCTTGTTTGCGGATGACACAGGCCTCTCCGCCAAAGGACGAAATCTGCGTGTCATCTGTAGTAGATTGCAAAAAAGTTTGGATATATTTTCTTCATACTTGCAAAAATGGAAGATTTCTCCTCATGCTTCCGAAACTCAACTAATAATATTCCCACATAAACCAAAAGCTCTTTATTCAAAATCTTCAAGTAGACATGTTGTCACGATGAGAGGAGTTCCAATAAATTGGTCAGATGAAGTTAAGTATCTAGGGCTCATGCTAGATAAGAATTGAACTTTCAAAAATCACATTGAGGGCATTCATGCTAAACGTAACAAATATGTAAAATGTCTCGATCCCCTTATTAATAGAAAATCAATACTTTGTCTTAAGAATAAGTTTTAGATATTCAAACAAATTTTCAGGTCAGCCATGTTGTATGCTGTACCAATATGGACTAGCTGTTGTAATACCAGGAAGAAAGCTCTGCAGAGAATCCAAAAAAATAATACTAATGAGTTTCATAGAATATCTAATGTTGAAACATTGGAACAAATGTTAAATAAAATAATTATTAATTTCAGGCAAAAATCGTTACAATCTTCTATTGCCACGATTAATGCGTTATATATTTAGGTTCAGATAGGTTAAGTACACTCAGGCAAATGGACTATCGATAAACATAGGAACCCCTTATGAAAATTCGCCACAAGGAATCGGGTTGAAATTCATAAATTTTGCCTTATGAAACCACAATTTGAAAACAAAAAAAGTTTGCGCGGCAACCTGGAATCGAACCAAGAACCTTGCGATCGATAGGCCCGAGCGTTCTCCACGCGCCTATCGACGCCTTGATGTGGAGTGATGCTAAAACGATACATAAAGCGTTCGTATTGCAATAATCGTTCCTCCTTTCATAAGGCAAAATTTATGAAATTCGATAGTGTATATTGAAAGCGTTTTTTTTTTTCTCTTATAAGCAGGTAAAATTACCTGTAAAAAATCTGAACTGCTACGGCAAATGCAATGTAATATGTTGTTAACAAAATGTTAATAAAATCTTAAATTTGTTTTACCGAATTAGGATGACACAGTTGTCTAACATAGAACACCTTGATATAAGAAATGAATGTAATGTTTGAAATGATACATAAAAGAAATTAAAAAAAAAATAAACGATACTGTTAGACTTATTATTGTATTTTATAGCAAAAAAAATTGAAAAAGTTGCGTTTTTCATGATTTTCTCAAGTCTGCTTATAAATTGTTCATCTGAAAAGCGTAATGCAAAACCTGAGCAATTATTTAGAATATTAAAACTTAGTTTTAAATGTTGTATGTTTGTTTTGTACGGAAATAGAGTCAATTTTAGATACAAATCCACACTTTTCTATTATTCCAGAGATGAAGTTAAATCAAAAAAGTTAATAATTGACACCTATGATCTGCATTATTGATAAAGTATTTCGAAGTCGGTGTATCATTTGATAGTTTTATGAAACATGAAATTGAGTCACTATAAAAAAAAATAAATTCGAATATTTACTTTCCAGCTCGTATCTGATGGCGGAGATGACGGCATGTTATGGGGCTCATACCGGCCCGGTGTATATTTCGGCATGAAATCTAGAGAAGAACATCCACTCTTAACTGGCTTAATGTGGTATCTCCCGAGCCAACTCAGGTCCCTGTCGGATATAAGGTTAGTATACTGTCGTACCGTGTCCTCATGGCGCCCTTGGCGAACTGTCTTTTGAGAGCTCCTTAGTCAAAGCTAAAATTTTGATTACATTGGGCTATTGTTTTAAATACTCAGGGTGACCAGCGCACCGGGAAATCGGGAAAACCGGGAAAAAGCCGGGAATTTCAAATCACCGGGAGAAAACCGGGAAATATACGGGAATTTCAATTACCACCGGGAAAATGGTGCATACCAGATAATATCCAACACAATCCCTATAAAATTGATTAGTGGGTTTTTAATACAGCTTCAACATTCGAATCTCAACCTTGTCAATAAAGTCAGGGTATAGTATGTAGAAACAGAATCTTTATACAAATGTTGCCAATTGGGTTGTTAGTGATGAAAAATTCACAGTTTTTTGTTAGTCTTCTTCTTCTGCTTCAGTGGAACTTTGGATTCTGGCTCCGGCTAACATACAATCAGAATATGTAAAAAGCAGGATACCCCTAAACAAGCCAATTAGATAAATATTTTATAAAACGATGACTTTCTTTAATCCAGTAATTAACTACATAAAATGTTAAAACTTTTCAATGTTGAAGAATCTTGTGAATAATGATTTTTTCATAACATTCCTTGAAGAATTTCATGTTATAAAATACAATATTTGGATGCCATCAATTATATTTATCTAAGCAAGCTTGATATTCGCAAAGCTCTCGACAATTGCATTTTTGATTTTCTATTAATTTAAGCTAAAAATTCCTCCACATAATACTTCTATATTTATTGCTTAAGGTATATTTTTTAAGACATATAAGGATGCCTATGATAATATTACTTCAATCATTTTTCGAAATCAACTTATGGGAAAGTTTATCTAACTTTTCAAAAAACATTTTTGGTGCAAGCTTGCTATTTTCTTCTGATGTTAAAGGCTTGCTATTGTCTTCTGTTCGAGAAATGTATGACAATTGATAAACTTGTTTTACAATTCAAACTATGATGCATTCTTGGGATTCGTGGCTGTGCGGTTAGTGTTACCAAGCATTTAGGCGCATCGAGTCAAGGAGTGTGGGTTCAATTCCCGCTTCAGGTCGTAAAACTTTTCGTGAGGAATGTTTTCCGACTGTGCCACTGGGCGTTGCATGCTAGTCCGTTGTCTAGTGTGGTGCTTCCTTCGTCCTTCGTGTGGGAAAATCGTCCCCTAGAAGCACTAACGTGTGGGTCTTCGAAAAAAAAATACAAACTTCGTTTTTACAATAAAAAGTTTCAAAACAAATTTCACGATAACTTGAAACATTAAAATATCGTTGCATTGATCAGACTCGTATTTGAAGTCGTTTGAAATGTATTTGAAAAATCGTATTTGAAGTCGTTTGAAATTGTAAAAAATAGATTGTAATTGAACCGGGAATATTTTTGAAATATCGGGAAAAAACCGGGAGAAAACCGGGAATTTGATATTGACTTTTCACTGGCCACCCTGAATACTACAAGAAGGGTCTCCCTTAGCCGAGTGGTTAGAGTCCGCGGCTACAAAGCACAGCCATGCTGAAGGTGTCTGGGTTCGATTCCCGATCGGTCCAGAATCTTTTTGTAATGGAAACTTCATTGACTTCCCTGGGCATAGAGTATCATCGTACCTGCCAAAATGGCAACTTTGATTAAGGTGATTATAGAACGAAGCCACATCTCAAATTTTCAAGAGCACAAGACTTGAGAACTAAACAGCGCTCCGCGTTAAAAATCTATCCCATTGGTCACCACCAGCAAGCAAGCAAGTTGATTGGTTTTCTACGCGATCTGTTGTCACATACTCTCGTCTTGTGCACTTGAAAATTCAAAGTTTGGCTTCGTTTTATAATCACCTTAAAATACTAGGGTCGGTAAATTTTTACTGGCTTTTCGGACTACCGGAAAAATCAGTAAAATGAAAATTCTCGCTACGCATAATTGAATAGCAAATATTATAATGTTTTATTATTATTGATAAATTATATTGAAAGATAGCCTTCTATCAAATTACAAAGAAAAATCTCAGATTTTCGACAATTTTAGTTTTTAACTTTTTTGGTAGTTCAGTATTTTTTATCTAGCGCTTCGGGGAAGTCCAAGCAATCGTGTCGGTTTTTTTTTCATTTCATCGGTGCGGTTCCCTGCTTTCCGTTTGCGCGCGATTTACTGGGCGGTGGGGTGGTGTATGGTCCTTTTATTTGGAATCAATGTTAATCGTGATCGGTTCACGTTGTGCGAGTGCGAAGGGATGTTCGTGTTCAGTCGAGAATGAATTACCAACTGGTGAGCTCGTTTTATGCTTATAATTACATATTTATATTGAGGCAATGTTCCCTGGCCACGATCACAGGGTTTGACGGTGCCAAAGTAAAAGGTGCACCATAATAATACCCGTCTGTGAAACATATCACCTTCCTAATACTTTGGCACACCTCCAACGGTTCATGATTTGTCATGAAACGGCTGCTTTCAGGCGGAGGATCTGTTAATATGTTTCGGCGTATTTTCAGGTTCTCTTCAAACGGAGGGACCGCCAGTGCTCAGTAGTTGCTTATAAACCAGTGCTGGTTGTTGATGTTTCAGTTTGTTTACACGAGCTGTAGCATTAGGGTGGGGTTTATTTCCAAAAATCTTCCGTAGTCAGGATTTACAAATTGGAAAATGATCATCGGTCCCAAAATAACATCCTTTGAAAAAATGAGAATTTTTGGTGAAGGTTTAGAGGTGGCGCAAAGGGCGTAAGTGCAGTTTTCCCATTTTAGTGAACTCTGAAAAATTTTGGTATGCTTTTCAGCTTTTTTTTTGGTGATTTTAAGACCCTTAAGGGCAAAAAATCACCTCAAAATTGCGATATCTCCACTCCTTTAGATGATATTTGACGAAATATATATTATGCATGCGATTTTTGGCCCTTGAATAGGTTACGCTGACTGATTACTATGAACCCGAATAAGCATATCAATAGCTGGGGAAAATTCCTATGCTAGTAGAATGGAACAAAGAGCAAAGAAGAATGATAGAAAGAACAAAGAACACAGAAGAATGTAAGGTGGGGTGGGTTAAAAAGGTAGGAATCTAGAAAACGATGATTATATTTATTGACTTCATTTGTTTTTTTCAATCTTTATTAACGAGATTTTTAGCTCTTTAGCTGTGGGCTAGTTCATCTCGGGACCAACGGGTTCACTTCCCTTCTAAAGGAGTGGAGATATCGCAATTTTGAGGTGATTTTTTGCCCTTAAGGGTCTTAAAATCACCAAAACAAGCTGAAAAGCATACCAAAATTTTTCAGAGTTCACTAAAATGGGAAAACTGCACTTACGCCCTTTGCGCCACCTCTAAACCTTCACCTAAAATTCTCATTTTTTCACAGGATGTTATTTTGGGACCGATGATCATTTTCCAATTTGTAAATCCTGACTACGGAAGATTTTTGGAAATAAGCCCAACCCTACTGTAGCATCCTTTGTACTAATCAGTAATGGTGGTTAAGTTTCAAAGCCAACGTTTTATAATGCAGCATAAGAAAGGGTGTTTGGTGGAACTGTGCGTTACACTCGTCGTTATTAAATTTAGTGATTGTGAGGGGCTAATAGTGATTCTATAATAAAATCTATGATAATAAAAATTTATCTTCTATCTTAAAATATCTTTTCACCGCGAGACAAAATGCAAAAACAGTTTTAAATAAAAGTCGTATTTTCTTCCTTATCCATGGATCGCATCACCGACCCGTGGTGATTGAGGAGATGCAGAGGTATTCTCGGTCTCTGGAAGCCGGCGCCGTTATTGATCAATAATATGAGATCTGCTAAAATTGCACTTCGAGAGTATGGGGAAGCTCCCATCCAATATTCATTTGGATCGTAGTGCAATCCTTACCAGTTCCGATCAATAACGGAGTAGCAATCATTGGTATTTTTTATCGAGCAGATTGTATATCAGGAATTATTGCAAAGAATATACTTTGAAAATTTCATGGACAAACCCTTGCAGGAGTTTCTGGAAGAATTTCCTGAAATAGTTCAAGAAAAATTCCCGAAAAATATCTGGATGTTGAGAAATCTTTGAATGCATTTCATCAAGCATATATGAAACTATTTATTGTAGAATCTTTGAAAGGTTACCACTACTAATATCCAAGATACGCCGTAAGGGTATTCCAAGAAAATAATTGGATAAATATTGCGCAGTTCCCACCTTATTGGACCACGCACTTCAGAAGTGCGGGTGGGTGCATAAGTGCGGAAACGTCAAACCCTTTGTTTTCGCCGTGGCGGGCAAGAAAAGGCAATGAATCGGTATTGTACGGTATCGTACGTTTTAGCAAAAGCACACTGAACCAAGTAATCATGTCCGATTTATCTGAAAACACATATAGTTTTCTCCATATAGCTTTTCACATAACGCTCATCAATTTATCACATAAACTTGTGCGATTTCGTTTTAATTAGATTCATCTGATAAAACACATACATGTCATGCATATTGAAGATAAGAACCTGGGAGGGAGAAACCAATATAAAATTTCTCTACGTCACAGTGAGCCGAGATTTTGCTGTCACGAACTGTCACTGTGAGCCCGAATCTCAAATAATGGACAAACATAACAAAAGCGCGTAATTAGCCAAAGCATAATTTTGCATTTCATCAAAAGTAGCAAAATTTGAATTAAAATCAATTCATGCACACTAAAAAGTAACGTCACGAGAGCACCGTTTATTCTAATTGAATATAACGTATTGGAATAAGGCTCTTATCCGCATATAAAAACTGTGGCCCCTTTTTCAATGTTTGTCCAGAAAGATCGAAGTTACACAACAAATGAAAACTAGTGATTTTCACCAAGCCTGCCGACAATCAGTTGGCAAACTGGAGTTATCTTGCAGTTTAGAAAAAAATTGTATCAAATTTCGTGTGTAGTATCTGTGTCTCCCTCCCAGATAAGAACCATTGGATGTTGCCAATGAGTGTTATGTTAAATTCAGATGACAAATATTAGTAATGTCAGAGATTTCTATATGATAGTATAATAAATTTTGGATGCTTTCATTTCAGATTTCAGTAGAATTTACAATATAATGATAATTGAAAACATCGTTTATTCAATTAACTATTAATTACAATGGATAGCCGATCACATTAACCCTTTCCCGCCCATGGTGTCTGCAGAGCACCAAAACTTTCAACCTTTGTATCTTTAAAAATAACGAACAAAATTAAATTGTTTTCACGCTACTTCATAATTACACATATCCTCATAATTACAGCGCACACAAAAAAAAAGCTTAATATCGATATTTCATCATTGTTTACATTTAACAAGAAATTGTTGTTGACAGCTCATTTTGCAAATTTTACTGAAAATTCATCAAGAAATACGACAAATCTTTACAAAAGTTGTGCAGAAAGTAATTTTATCGGATTTTCCTAAGATGATTCGCTGATGCTTTGAGTGGATTTGACGCAGTTACTGATAAAGTGGAAAATCGTTAAGCATACTCCGAAATCGATTAGATCCAGAAGAAAAATACAAAACTAGAATCATATCGGAAGCAGAATATATATAGAGCTATATTACAGATTCCGATAGCGTGCACTTTATCATTGTCCGAAGGAGATGAAACGGAAGAGTAGAATTTGGATATGAGCGATTATGAAGATGAAGTAATCAGTTGACGGTTGACATCGAAGTATTGGATTATACTTATGTAACGAATTAGGTAAAGGAAAGATAAGAAACGACAATTACAAAAGCGTTTGAAGAAAGCTCATCTGAAAAAATACGATGAAGCATCAGAGCACCAACTCATATATGATTTTAAATTATCTTGAACACTAATTCATAGTTCAAAAACAAGGTTTTGTTTTACGATTTCGCGCAAAAATGTACAGTTCTATTTTTTATTCATGAAAAAAAAGTCATGGGCGGGATAGGGTTAATTGGTATAATTTTAACTTGAAACAACACATCCCGTACGATTCTGTGGGTGTTCTGAGCATTGTTTTTTTCCTTTCGTCCTTGTTCCGCCATCTCCAGCTTACAATCAAAGTGATGTTTTCTGTAAATTAAATTCCAAAATTCATTTACATCCAATTTGTGTTATGAATATTTTATTTACCCTTCTTTCACCTTGACGTTATGATTCCAATTCATGTTGCTTATAATTTGAAGCGACTTAAATGCATCAAACTGAAATTATGAAACTCGCCATCACGAAAATACGAATAAAATAAGGAAATAATAAGAACGAATTTTCACATCGGCAAATCACATAACATTCATCGGATTGCACACATGACTTTTGGTTCATATACAATTCACAGTATTGGTAAATGTACCCGTAACGCGGGGTAGATGCACCTTTTCGTGGTGCGGTTATGGGGTAAGATCTACCAATTTGAACCCTAGTCTCAATCTTGGTTTGTCGGGCTAGGGTAATATGTTCTGGTAATTCCAAGGATTCACGGTACAAAGTCCTTGTTACTGGCAACAGTTTCTGAAAATTTATCTATTTTACCTAGCAGATGGTTAAAGACTCGGAGTTGATCAGTCCCGAGACTACACTTGAAGCCAGGATAACAATCATGAGTATTAACTCAACAAGAACTGTTATGCTTTGCTAATTCAAGGACTTACGTGAATTCTGATTATTAAACAAATTTTCTAGCTTGATTCGGTTTTGCTGCTAACATAAAGCCCCTTTTTTTCTAGTATTTTTCTGGGACTAAACTAAAGCGAAACTAGGATGTGACTAGAGTTCCGTTGCATGGTCAAATATCAGTAGTACCGATTTGGTTCCTCAGAAATTGAATCGATTATGTTTGCTAAGGGGCGCGCCTTCGCTGAGATGTAAATTTCTATGAAGGGTGTAAATAGCGAGACCATTCCATTATAGTCGATTTTTATCAATATCTGAGGAATCAAAACAAGAACTGTACAGAAATCGATGCTTCATTACCTATCAATGGAAATGGAGTAATGGACATGCACTATACACTAAGGATAACGGGTAATGCCACAATAGATCTAAATACTGGTCGCAGTGGCGCATCCGAACAGAGAAAAAAAAATTGGTAAATGAATGATATTAAACATCATAATGAGTTTTATGTGTTCTTGAAATGAATATCATTGGATGCACATAAATGAATCGGATTTCATTTATCGCAAGGGTGTGTGAGGTTTTTAATATTTTCTATGATATTTATTGGTTCAGTGCATGTGCTCTCAGCAGGGTTGCTAGTTTTTTTTTTTGTTTTATTTGTTTCTCGAGAAATTTGCTTGTAAAAACATTTGTAAAAGCATGTCAGCCACTTAAAATAGGCTTGGTCGATTATAATTAATTGTGGCAATGATGAGTCATGTGAAAATCTGCATTTGGATAGAAAAACCAGTGTAATTTGTCGCGTAAATGTACATTTGAAGAACTTTGGGTATTGATCAATTTGCATGGAAACATATTTGGAACCTCTGCTTGGTGACCTTCGAAGTGCGATACACAACTTCCCAATAACCCATCTATCAAAGCAAAGCACAATAACAACAGAGAGCATATGCAAAACACTTGAAAAAAAAACTTCATTTCATTCCTGAAAGAACTTCAGTAGCTACAATATGAATTATTTTGAGGTTTGTTATGAAAGAATCTTTGTGAAAAATCTTAGTAATTTATGTACCGTAATCCGGGGCCTTCCTTAGCCGAGTGGTTAGAGTCCGCGGCTACAAAGCAAAGCCATGCTGAAGGTGTCTGGGTTCGATTTCCCGGTCGGTCCAGGATCTTTTTGTAAAGGAAATTTCTTTGACTTCCCTGGGCATAGAGAGTATCATCGTATCTGCCACACGAATACGAATGCCGAAAATGGCAACTTTGGCAAAGGAAGCTCTCAGTTAATAACTGTGGAAGTGCTCATAAGAACACTACGCTGAGAAGCAGGCTCTGTCCCAGTGAGGACGTAAATGCCAAGAAGAAGAAGAATCCGGGGTAAACATTGATCGCAATGACCCTCCTCGTAAAAAGTTCGCATTATCATTTATTGATGGAACATTTCCAAACCATGAATGGTGCTTCCCTTTCTTATATTCATGAGCTAATAAAAGTGAAGATTTTGCGAAAATTGCGTTTAACTTATACGTATATTTGGAAACTTTTCGAAACAATGATTTTAATGGTTAAAGGATGACACTATCAAACATTCATTTTTTTTTATTCTCCATTTTACTTAATCTATTGAGCTCTTATTCGCCAGCTTGGGCATCACCAGAGCGAATTCAAATTTGACAGTTGTTCTGCTTTATCGATTAAATCTATTTGTGGATCTGATCCGACGTTACCTGGATGTTGCCTTTTCCAGAGAGAGTCCAGAGAGGAAGTCCATTATTCCTTGCCGTTGGTCGATCATCATGTTATACATTAGAGCATATTTGCTCAGAAGAGGTCAGTTGTCAGTCCGCTTTCAGACGGCCATGGTGTTGGACGGGTGAAGCTCGTGTAGTTTTCAAGCGGACTGACGATGAGTTTTTTGTTGGGGGGGCTGGGAATTAAAATCCATGACGATCCGCTTATGAAGCGAACGTGTAGCCAACTACCACGTTACCC
>NW_018735227.1:0-28740 GCF_002204515.2 Aedes aegypti
TGGAAAGCATAGATATCGCCACCGTAGCCTTGTGTGTTTGACAGAACAGCAATGCTGTCACAATGTTAAATCCCATATACAGTGGCGCCTCTTATAGGGGGCCTTCCTTAGCCGAGTGGTTAGAGTCCGCGGCTACAAAGCAAAGCCATGCTGAAGGTGTCTGGGTTCGAATCCCGGTCGGTCCAGGATCTTTTCGTAAAGGAAATTTCCTTGACTTCCCTGGGCATAGAGTATATAATCGTACCTGCCACACGATATACGAATGCGAAAATGGCAACTTTGGCAATGAAAGCTCTCAGTTAATAACTGTGGAAGTGCTCATAAGAACACTAAGCTGAGAAGCAGGCTCTGTCCCAGTGGGGACGTGACACCAGAAAGAAGAAGCTACAGTCGAATTTCGTTCGTTTGCACTATCTTTAAGTGGGCTACGTTTTAATTGGGCTCCCGTTAGTTGGGCTATACTGCCATTAATTGCAAGTCAGTCCCATCTGTAAAAAGTAGGCACTGCGAAAATGGGCTTTGAAGTTTCCTAACTCGTTTTCTATACGAATATTTAAAAAATCCAGAGGATCCGAACTTGTTCAAATCTTAATGAAACTTTTACCATTTTGCTTTTCACTACGATATCGTTCTGAGGAAAATATAAAGATGACCAAAACACGGTTCATTTTTGGTAAGACGGTGCGGAAATCTGTCGTGGGACTGATATTGCGGTTACTTTTCATTATGGACAATTGACTTGATGTTTTTCCTACTTTTTCCGAACAAATTTTATTATTTCATTAGGGCAGCTGAAATAACATTGGAAGATATGTTGAAAACAGAACTCAACTCAATTTTGACGAAAATGCAAGAGGGACCGACTTTGCGATTCACGGCAGTATAGCCCACCTAAAACGAAAGCAAACATCCATTTTCTGCTATTAAGACGCAATTTATCAATGTTGGTAGCTCTGTTTTTCTTTTGTTCTATGTTTTTTGACAACTCGAAACTCAGCCCCGATTAGTGAAAGTCTTTTCAATAAGTGGGCTACAGGATTTAGTGCAACGAACGAAAGTTGACTGTATTTGAATTAATTCAATATTTACATATATTTTGACAATATTTTTCATACAAAATTTATTTAAAATATATTTAAACACTGTTCATGGCACATTTTTCAAATCGGTCAAATACAAAATCGGTCAAATACAAAATCGGTCAAATACAAACAAAATTTGTGCTCTCAGCCCCGTTTGATAATATTTAAAATAAAAAAACTTTTATTTTGAAAAGTTACCGTAATTTGTAAAACAATAAAAACGCCAAATAACATATTCAGATATTTTCATCGATCAAGGCGATAAAACTAGTTTTGGCAAAACTTCATTTTTTTTTTCGACCATTGTACCCTGTTCATTTTACCACCACTTCCTTTAATTATAATGTTTTCCAATGAATAAGTTTCGAATTTAGTTTTTACGTGGAATCCAATATGCGCCTCGCACTATGCAAGTGACCCACACTACCTAAGTTACCCCGTATTACGGTATTGGCTGTTTTAAATCACAACAGATGAGAAAGTTACATTCTAAAAATGATGGAATTTTTACAAAACAAACTCAAATTTTGCTTTGAAAATTTTCATGGATGGGATTGCATTAATATTGATACATCATCCCTTAGACCATTCCATACAATGGAAAATATTTTCTTGAAGGATGATCCCCACCCCACAGAATTGTGACATATGAGTTGGTATAGTTTACAAACCTATGAATTATGCACAATAACAATTGATTGCCTAATTAAATTTGATCAAACTTTTACCCCTATTGTTGTCATTTTTCTTATAAGAAATAATTCTGCAAACTGATGATATGTGGGGATGTTGGGCCACCTCTAAAACAGGTCCATGTTGTGCATTTAGGCTTATAGTAGTAGTTATTTATGCAACATGTTGCAAAATGATGATTTTTTCAGCACGAGTTGTAAATGTATCCAACGAGGGTTTGAGCTTAATTAAATTTAACAACCTCCAGAGCAAACACACGGAGCATGTGAATTTCTGGAGAAGTGATTCTTTGATTTTTGAAAATTACGGAGGGATAAGCCTTAGAATGATATTGAAACATTAAGCTGCCAGTGGAAGCATTCCCATTAGTCGTATAGCTCTCAATGATATTTCAACAATTTCGGACTTTTGTAGGCCTCGATTTTTTATTATTTTTTTTTTTAATAATGGAGAAATATAGACTGCCACACAAAAAAGTGAAAAAAATAAGAAAATCATGAGTAATCTTGAGAAAAATTCCTCAGTTGCGAAAGAGCACTACGTGATTGACATTAAAATCAAATTCAGGATGCCTTCTGCGTTTAGGGGCTCTCTCGTGGCATCGTTGGTAACGCGTCTGTCTATCGAATTGACAATCGTGAGTTCGATTCTCACGAATTCTCTCTTCACTGCAATTCATTTGACCTTTTAATTGCTAGTCGTTGCAGTTGTTCAATATTAAGTTGTTTGTAACATGATTTCCCATGTCTTTAAAATGTATCACCGAACTGAAATCAGATCAGGCATACCACCACTAAACAGTGGCGCTATCTCTTCATTTCATAACGGGTTTTCGTTCTTTTTTCTCCACGATCCATTACACTCTCTTCACTGTGGTGGCACTGATTGGTAATCGAGGATTGTTATCGTGACATTATTATTTTATTTAGTTGTGCACATCAGCTCTATGCCGGCAGACCACATTGAGAAGAATCCTTACAATGCATACCGCAGACAAATTGGAGATTTGATCCATGCTTCGTGGTGTTTTCCGTTTTTCCGCATTTTTTTTTTTCGCCGAAGTGTGTGCTGGCTACATTTTAATTGGATTTCGACCCAGCGTTCGTGAAATAAGAGGAATCTCAAAACAGTATTGATTCGTTTGAGGGCAGATTTGTAGGTAATATATAAGATACGATAAAGGGGTGCAATGAGGAATATCCTTATGATCGTGTACTATATACTGGTATAAACGAGAATGTTTCAATATTTAATTACGCAACCCGAAACTAATCAAGCAATAAAATAAATGCCAACAAACTATGAAAATGAGAATAACTGTGAATAATACTATACTGTGAATAATACTATTAGTAGGACAAAATACTTACATCGGGTTCTATACTTTTTCCAGTAGCTTGTGTTAAAGTGGTAGGTTCTGAAAAGAAAGTAAGAAAGGTTGGTTCAATTTAGCTATAATTTTAGCTATAAATGATTTTTGATAAATGAGGTTTGTTGAAAATTTTATTAGAGCTGTTAGTACGAAGTTAAAATGATTTGAAAACCATTGTACTTAGATATAAGATTTTTTCTTTACTGCCATTGTTCGTAATTGGAACAAAACCAGATTATCAGCTTAGTGTTCTATGCGAATAGTTATTACTGCGAGTTTTTGCTTAACAATTGACTATATTTTCTCTTCTTGATTGGGTCAATAAAATCGTGTTACCAAATGTTTTACGTTGTACTCAGAGGCGCGTCCACGTTCGAAATCCTGGGTAGGACAAACGTTGGCAAATAATTTGTGCATAATGAAGCTAAGAAACAAATTAACCCTGGACTGGAATTTAAAGTTAATTTAAGGGGCTACAACGCAGGTGAAATTTCGGTCAGTTTTGAGTTGAGTTGAGTTAAGGAAACTCTACTGTTTCCAAGCGTTCTAACGATACTTTCAAGTGGTTTTTTCCGCTCAACAGAAAAAATAGCATAATTCTGGCTTATTTTACTGACTCCCATACAAATTGTATAGATTGAAAAAAAAAATGCTAAAAAGACTTCAAAACTAGTTTTTTGTCACTAACACTTTTTGCTTTTAACCTCTCATTCCATGCCAATCGTTACCACAATACTAAGAAAGCTTTTCGTCTTTAGTGAGCTGGTAGCGATTGAGTGCTTTAAAAATAGGAAATTGAGGATGTCTTGCCAGAAAAAATGAGACCTAAATGAGGCCGGAAAAAGACCAAACAGGAACCAAGAAAACAAAGCTAAACCTAATAGGAGCCAAGAGATACGAGTTTGGTTCATCATACCATTACAGCAGACATTTATCTAAGATCTAAGAGTTTTTCTCTCGTGATTTTACGACAAGTATTACTGTTGTGTTGTGTCATGATTTTTTCTAGGAATTTCATTAGAAATTGATTCATGTATTTTCCCAAATATTCAGATTTACTCCGGAAGTTTCAAAATTAGATCATTTATGGTGGTAAGCTCCATCGAAGTTAATACGCGATTGGCGTATTTAACTTCGATGGAGCTTACCACCTTTAGCGTTGTATTTCCCAAGGAATCAAACCTGGAGTTTGCAAAGGAGAACCATAGAAATGATTTTTTTTTTTCAGAAATCAACTCATTTCATTCAAAAACTCATTGAGAAGTTTTTCTGGAAAGTTCTTGACTCCACTAAGATTTTATCCAGTGATTGATCCATAGACTTCCCCTGGGATGTTCTCCAAGATTTCCCGGTCAAAATATCTTCTAATTTAATCAAAACTTCTCCACATATTACTAAGTCTTTTCTTTAAATATTCGTTCAAGCAAATGCTCCAGAGATTCCTTCAAAAAATTTCCACATAACTTCCACAAGTAATTCTTAGAATTTTTTTCAAGTAAGTCTTGGAAGTTTTTTTTTTCGGGAATGGCCAAAGAATTTTTTTTATTGAACCCGTGAGGTTTTTCTAAAAAAAATCGTCTGATAAAACTTGTCTAATTTATAAAGTCTCCCCTTAATAAACAAGGATCTCTGAAATCACACCTGGACTCTTAAGGAAGTTTTAGAGGATTTGCTAGACAATTTGCTAAGGTAATCGAAAAAAATATCGAACTTAGGGATAGTATTCCGCAGGACTTTTCGAAGAAGTTCGACAGATCTCTATAGAAATTTCCGTAGGAATGATCGGAGATATTATTGGAAAAAATTGCTGCAGTATGAACTGGTGGGAAAACTTTCAATAAACTTTTGAAGATGCATGGGATTTTTTTTGATAAACTTTTTAAGAAATGTTGGTGAAACTTCAGAAGTAATAATTGGATGGAATTGCTGGAAAAATCCTAGAAAAAATAGAATTGTTCGAAAAACCGCCCAAGGAATTTTGGATTTCCGCAAAGAAACGTAGTTGAATTTGAATTTGAATTCTTGAAGGAAGGACACATGAATAAGCGGGAGAATTCTTGTAGGGTTTCTCGAAAAAAAAAAACACTTAGCTATTTTTTCAAACATTCTAGAATAAACCTTTGTATATTTTCTTGGAAGAAATTCTGTAGAAGTTTTTGGAAGATCTCAAAGATTAACTAATGGAGAATTCTGAAGGATTAATGGAAAATTATCTACCGTGATGCATCATTACCCGACACTTAAGTAACGCCGAAAGTTCAAACGGTGCTTCAAACATGTTTCTATCACATCTAGTATAAGTTTTATTGTTTTCCACACAGGTATACTCCAAAACTTTGTATCATGAACAACAATTGTAGTAAAATATAAATTTACAACATGTAAAACGTTAATTTAATGAAGTATGTCGTGTTCTTAAATCCGGACACATGCATCAAAATGCCGGACGCTTTTGAATCGAAATCCGGACAGATGCTTTTTGCGTTGAAAATATACATGAAAAAACAATAATAGGCACTTTAGTCTAACGGTAAATCTCCAATATAATAAAATAACAAGCATTAATGTACTAATCAATATATGAAAGGTCAAAACTTTGAATAAAATTACAATTGTTTCACCTGCACTCCTTGCCAACAACCTGCATTTGATGTTTACAGAAAAAATCTTCAATATTAACATTTTCCTTGCGTAAACCCGTTCTCCGCCGACAAATTACATTCTTAGTTTTATAATTATACAGTTTCACATCAATTCACATCAAAACCTTTTCCAAACGCACTAAATATTAGGTTTTTACGATATGTCCGGGTTAACGATCACTAGCCTACAAATCCGGACAGCGTTTGAGGCATCCTGTTTTCTCACTACAAATTTCTATTTGCACAAATTGTACTCTCTTTGCTGCACACACTTGAAAACTATTACTCCACACACTTCGAAGATACGCAAAGCACTAAAATTATATAATTTTGTAACTTCGTCTTAACTCGAAAGTGGCAGACGTTCTAGCCAAAAATTTCACTATAGGAATTGGTTATCTGGAGGAATGACGCTCAACTTGTGTCACCGATTTGTTTTTATTTTTAATATTTTGTTACAAAGGATTACTAGATGAAATAATGAATTAACATGAACAGATATATTTAAAGCTACGAATATAAATTTTAAGCCTATATTTACTATTCAATTTCATATTGAATTTAATAATTACAATCAGAGTGTCCGGATATTGGTACCGTCCGGATTTGATTCACCACGGTAGATGAGATTCTAGGACAATTTTGGAAAAAAAATCAAAGTAGGGGTAAGTGTTCCCTTAGTTGTGGGTGTTCTTATAGTTGCGGTAGTGCCGTTTTCACTGATTTTATTACATTAGTCACTGAACCGACACTTCCAATCGACGTATTGGCTTGTTGATACACCGAATAATTGGAAAGAGCGTTTCAAATTGCTTTAAAACTGATGAAATATCACTAAAATTGCTAAAACTTGTCTTACTTGTACCAATAGTTGCGGTAAAGTGTACCTATAGTGGGAGGATCCCATAAGAAATCAACGGATACCGCAACTATAGGAGCTGAAAGTAAAAATATACCGCAACTAAAGAAACAGATGTACCAATAGTGGAGGTATTACTTTTCACTGACATGCCGTGGCTTACTGCGATGAAATCATTTTCTCATTAAGTCAATTGTCGTTACTTCCAGTTACAATATTAACATGTACATTAATTGCCGCTACTTGAATTTAGGCGGTTAAATGAAGTTCAATCGTGCTTAGTACCTCCACTATTGGTACATCTACACCTAATAACTGCGCAAATACCTGGGGTAGCAGCTTTGGAGTTCACAAGATTTTTTGCAGCATATTCTGAAGAATTTCTTTTAAGCATCCTTTGAAAAATCGCTGAAAGTATTTCTGAGAAAATTGGTCGAGAAATATTTGGAAGAATTTCTTGATGAGATCCCTGTAGGAGACCCTAAGAGATATTTCCAAATAAAATCTTTATGAGAATTCTTTAAGGCTGACCCAGTTTGTGCGTATATTAAAAAGAGGATAAATAGTTTAATTTATTCTTCAAGCTTTCTGCCGAACTTTTTTTTTGTGAATCGTGGGTAGGACAACCCTTTGACTGTCCTACCCAGGTGTTTTTGTGCGTAGTACATGTCCTACCTGTCCTACCCACTTCCCGCGCCACTGGTTGTACTCGATATACTATTTCAAAAATTATATTTAAAAACGTATTTAGTTCATACAATTCACAATCTTATTTTTTTATATACTCAAATATGTACTTTTATAGTCTAGATTTTGTGTATAATTCAACACTATTATCGTTATTTAAAAATTAGGGTGACGGTCGTATTTTGGACCCCCTAAGGAAGTAATTTTAGTTTTTTGTCCCAAATTATTAATTACACAACTTAATCAAGTCAAAACATATGCCAAAACGTAGAGAAAAACTTCCTCTATTAGATAGAAAAGCCCATACGGTCATGCAGGATCCAAAAAACGTCGAAAATAATTGAATTGTGAAGCACTGTTTTCTATTATTTTGGACACACCAATACATTTTGGACCCTCAAAGTATATATTTTGGACCCCCGGCATTTCTTATCGTTTGGCGACAAAGTCCACTACACTGTTTGTATAATATGCTTGCCCATAGTCTAATCAATCGATTGACAGTGGAAAACCCAAGAAATCGTACGCTTTTAGTTCAGAAATGTGAAAAAAGTTTTTGTTTACATTTGAAAAATTTCTGACGGCTTCAATTTCTATGTGTAACGTGTTGTAACGGTTGCATTAATGAACCGATTAAATTAAATTAATTTCAGATAAAATAAACACTTTTTCTATGTACAAACGGTTGATGCAAGTGCAAAATAGTCCTATCTTTCCAAATGGCATGCGAATTGAGGTGGTCTTTCGATTCAAACTGGAGAATTTGCAGGAAAATGGCCCAGGGGGTCCAAAATATATAGGGGTCCAAAATATATTGGTTACCCTAATTTATTGTTAATTAGTAGGGTATTTATTTTATTATTAACAATTTATTGTTAATTAGTAGGGTAACCAATATATTTTGGACCCCTATATATTTTGGACCCCCTGGGCCATTTTCCTGCAAATTCTCCAGTTTGAATCGAAAGACCACCTCAATTCGCATGCCATTTGGAAAGATAGGACTATTTTGCACTTGCATCAACCGTTTGTACATAGAAAAAGTGTTTATTTTATCTGAAATTAATTTAATTTAATCGGTTCATTAATGCAACCGTTACAACACGTTACACATAGAAATTGAAGCCGTCAGAAATTTTTCAAATGTAAACAAAAACTTTTTTCACATTTCTGAACTAAAAGCGTACGATTTCTTGGGTTTTCCACTGTCAATCGATTGATTTGACTATGGGCAAGCATATTATACAAACAGTGTAGTGGACTTTGTCGCCAAACGATAAGAAATGCCGGGGGTCCAAAATATATACTTTGAGGGTCCAAAATGTATTGGTGTGTCCAAAATAATGGAAAACAGTGCTTCACAATTCAATTATTTTCGACGTTTTTTGGATCCTGCATGACCGTATGGGCATTTTTATCTCATAGATGAAGTTTTTCTCTACATTTTGGCATATGATTTGACTTGATTAAGTTGTGTAATTAATAATTTGGGACAAAAAACTAAAATTACTTTCTTAGGGGGTCCAAAATACGACCGTTACCCTACATTTTGTTTCAATTTTTACATGTGATGAGAAGAATAAACAAAATAAAAAGAAAAGAAAAGCGCTTTCAAATCAAGTTAACCTAAATATATAATAAACTTTTCGTGGTAGGTAAGGAGCTGTCTATTAATTACGTAAGACTATTTTGACGGTATTTTGACTCCCCTCCCCCCATAGTAAGATTTTCTGTATTAAAATTGAAAATAATTTGTATGGCGCGTAAGAAATCTCCAACAGTCTTTACATGACAAGACAATTTACACCGTCTTCAGCCATAGGCTGCACAGACTGAACATAACTATCATTAGACAACGGATACACAGAACGACCAGTGGACCAGTGAAGAATTTTTCGTTTGACGAAAAGTTTTCTCCGACTGGGGCGGGAATCGAACCCACACTCCGTAGCACAATACGCCTAAACGACTGACGCCGCTAACCGCACGGCTAAAAAGCCCACATTACCATTAAAAAAAATCAAATTAAATAGAGACACATAACTCAATTACATTTTTAAGTGAATTTTAAGTCAACTTGAACTGGCTCGGCCATAGTTGCGACTTTTAACACTGCATCAATCATTTGTTGCGATTACTCAGTAAAATCAAAACTAGAGGCAGACATGTTACAAAATGAGACCGGCGAGACAGCTCACTGACAGTTGCCTTGTTTTCTTGCCTTCTTTGACTTCTTTCTTTAATTCTTGGGTTGTGCACAACGGTTAGATCAACTAATTTTGGTCAAAATCATATTCACTTATTGTTGTATAAAAAAATGAATATCAGTTTGCCAACATGACGGGGTTGGTAGTCTAATGGCTATCGCTTCTGCTTTGCAAGCAGAAGGTCGTGGGTTCAATCCCAGGCCCGTCCCTTTCACATATTTGTAACACTCTTCCTAATAGCTGCCTTCTCTATCTCTCTGCGTCATTATGGCGCAAACATCATCAGTTCTATCTATCGCTAGAATTGAATATATCGTCTTAACTACTTACCACAGTGGTATCCATACGGTCGAATACCTCATCCATCACTAACAAAACACTCCTACTTCCAAGGTAGCTGTGGGAAATGCAGGAGATTCTCCGATTTTCTAGTAACAACGGCTAATTAATTAACATTCCTTTCTTTCCCCGATGGACATAAGGACGTGGCCGGCGCCGTTATCAATCGAGAAATATCAAGGGTAGTGTGAATGTACATTGAAGATGGAAAAAAGCTAAAAACCCAAGCTTCATCTGATTGGTTCTCTGTGCAATATAACTATCCCGATTGATCACGGAGTAGCAACTATGAAGTGTATGTTACATCAGTTGTTCTTATTTTTTATCGAAAAAATCAATATCAGTTTGCCAACACACTACTATATTTTGGTATTCAACTTTTAAAAATGTGAAATCATCGATAAATACCTAGGAATTTTAATAACGTTTGCTTGAATTCGACAGTTTGAATGTGCGGTTTCTCCAGTGACAGTTGGTGACAGGTTTCCTTGACTTTTGGGAGCTCGCAATCTAAGCCAGCTGTCTTCTTTCTCTCTCTCAGGTTACCAGAACCATAAGCCGGAGACATATTTGCTCATGATCTATTCATGTTCATGTTCTCAGCCATTGAACACATAAGCATGAGCAAAGTTCACATTGGCTGTAGTTCATCACATGCTTTGCAGAAATCACAAAAATATGGAAACATTTGATCAATTGAATAATGTCATATGCTTATAAACCAATTCACCAGTTCAACAACAGGATTAAACATTTTTAGGTCATTGTTTCATAATTGATCACGTGTAAATAGCCTTCGTTTTCTTAACGAGATTGAATTGTGCCATTACCACTCAGAAGGGGGTCTTATTGGTCAGTATGTCCTTTTGCGTTCCCCCATATGTACACGGGCAATGTGTTACAAGTAAATACACTCAATTTTATGATGTTGTCGTTTCGTGAGTTAGCATTTAATCAGCTGGTCGAGACGGCAATATAAATATCGAAGCTGGCCTTTTATAGCGCTATTTCTTGTACAAATGAGTATAGCTAGTCGAAAGTAGGAGAACATGTGTGCTACTTCACATTGAACATAATCTCCGTAGAGATTCATTTTTTTCCCTGCTAGATATTTGTCTCCCAAATATTGATATAATAATGAGTATACATATATGATCTAATTTTTTGCTAAGTGAGTCAGATTTACAAAAGTGGGGCCCGAGACCAAAGTCTTGTGAGGGATTTTCCCAGATTTTTTTTTTTTTTTGACACCGACTGACGTTTATTTGATTTTTTTGCAAATCGTGGAAAGTTGTTAAGAGCATCACAAAACTAATCGAATCGATACCTTCACGTTTAAAATTTTTGTGTTATGTAAATAATGAATCAAAGGTCTTCATTTTTTGACTTTTGTTTAATTATAAAGATTCGGTTTATATACAAGGCAGTGTCAATAAATGACGTAGCATTTTTTGGCCAATTTTTTGGGTAAGAATTGTAGAGTTTTTATTTCAAAAGGTTATGAGCTCAGGTACGCCTAGAGGAAGCTGAGGCGGCTTCAATGAGGGACCACGAGGAAGCACCTGGACGAGGAGGCAAAATCTCAGTGAGGAGGTAGAGCCTGGGCGGGAGTCTGAACGGGAGGTGGCTTGGACGAGGTGCCCAAGGGTTGGAGGCCAAGATGCTGAGAACGGATGCTGGCGGATCGAAGAGGACGAGCTTGGAAGAGCTGGAGGAACTTGAAAGTCAAGAGGAGCTCGGAAGACGGCGTGGTATGCCAGGAGTAGTTCGCGTCTAGGAGGAGCTCGATGCCAGGAGGAGCTCAGAGGACTAGAGAGCTCGTTTGGCAGTTGTGCGGTTTGTGAAGGTTGTGTGATGAGGAGGAGTGTTGGAAAGCAGGTACATCATACACCCTGCAGTCTATGGGTAAGAGTTGTAGAGGTAGAATTTTAAGTGAATAAATTGTAGATATATTTACCCAGACATTGAATAAAAGAGTGTTGCTGACGCAATATCATTTAGTAGCCTGCGGTGTCAAGCAAAAGCCTTGTTTTGTAGTTTATTTCAACATTTTAGACACCCCCCTCCCCCATCGTATTTTCCCATACCTAATACATGCTACGTAATTTATGGACGGTAAAAAATCATTAAAATCCATCGCCTAGCTTACACCATTATCATCTGGTGTGCATGTTACTCGAAACACAGTTTTGTGCAACAAGACTTGCAGATGGTGGTAGTGTGAAACGTCAAACATGAATAAAATCGATGCACGCGCCTCTTGGTATGAGTTTTGAAACATAGCAAATTTAAAATGTTCGTTGCACTTTGAATAAAAATGCTTTCATAGTTACATGGGCCTTCCTTAGCCAAGTGGTTAGAGTCTGCGGCTACAAAGCAAAGCCATGCTGAAGGTATCTGGGTTCGATTCCCGGTCGGTCCAGGATCTTTTCGTAATGGAAATTTCCTTGAATTCCCTGGGCATAAAGTATCATCGTACCTGCCACACGATATACGAATGCGAAAATGGCAACTTTGGCAAAGAAAGCTCTCAGCTAATAACTGTGGAAGTGCTCATAAGAATACTAAGCTGAGAAGCAGGCTTTGTCCCAGTGGGGACGTTAATGCCAAAAAGAAGAAGATATATACATGATTTCGTGTGATCCTTCTAAATGATTGTACCACGTTTGGGATAAAGTTGTTTGGCATAAGACAGTTTGACTTGAAGTCTTTTGGCATAATGAGTGATTTAGAATAAGCAGATTTCTAAAAAAATATATTATACCTTTGGAAGCAAAAGGCACACAAAATTTATAAGAAACACCAGAAAGATGAAAACTTAGCAAAATATTTGGACATTTGCACTCAATTGAATCTTGCCATCAGTGATGCTTTTGAAGAATATAATTCAAAAACTGAACTTGAAATAAAGTCATGTCCAAAGAACTTCTTCAATTACGTAAAAACAAAACTAAAATCTGACAATTTTCCATCTGTTATGCACCTCGATGAAAATGTGGGCGACAACTCAGAAAAAATTTGCAATCTATATGCAAATTTTTTCCAAGAAATCTATACTACATTTTCGGAAGAAGACCGCGATCGCAATTATTTTGCGTTTTACCCGGAATTTTCTAGAGATATTGGTGTGAATCAAATCAATGTGCGGGAAATTTCAGACGCTCTAATGAATTTGGACGCTTCAAAAGGTCCCGGCCCTGACACGATTCCACCAATATTTATGAAAAATTTAGCAAAAGAACTTACAGCGCCATTGTTTTGGCTTTTTAATAAATCCCTTGAATCCGGAATCTTCCCAAAAATATGGAAAAGCTCCTTTTTAGTGCCTATCTTTAAATCTGGCCGAAAATCTGACATACGTAATTATCGTGGTATAGCCATTATCTCTTGTATTCCAAACCTTTTCGAGTCAATCGTCAACGAAAAACTATTTCTTCAAATCAAAAATAGAATTACTGACACACAACATGGCTTCTTTAAAGGTCGCTCGACCTCAACAAATTTACTTCAATTTGTTGACTATTCATTGAATGCAATGGACAATGGAAACCACGTAGAAGCTCTTTATACGGACTTTAGCAAGGCATTTGATCGCATAGACATACCAATGCTACTTTTCAAACTAAAAAAAATTGGAATCGAGCCAAGACTGCTGAAATGGCTTGAATCGTATTTAACTGACCGCCAACAAATAATAAAATTCAAAGGAAACAAATCAAAACCAATTCAAGTCACTTCGGGTGTCCCTCAAGGCTCTCATTTGGGACCTCTTCTTTTTATTATGTATGTAAACGACATTTCCTTCATTTTTAATAAACTCAAAGTGTTAATATATGCTGATGACATGAAGCTCTACCTGGAAATAAGAAATGAAGAAGACATCAATGTATTCCGCAATGAAATAGAAATATTCTACATATGGTGCAAAAAAAGCCTATTAGAACTGAATGTAAAAAAATGCAACCTAATATCATTTAGCAGAAAAAGAACAACACCGCGAATTTCAATTTCATTAGGAAATCAAAATGTAGAAAAATGTGAAAGAGTAAGGGACTTAGGAGTAATCTTAGACTCTAAGCTTTCTTTCGTAGACCACTACAATACAATAATTCACAAGGCTAATAACATGCTAGGGTTCATAAAACGCTTCTGCTACAACTTTCATGACCCATACACAATTAAAACTCTATATATTGCATATGTAAGATCAATTATGGAATACTGCAGCATTGTATGGTCTCCTTTCTCAATGACACACGAAGAAAGATTAGAATCTGTACAAAAACAATTTCTACTATATGCTCTTCGTAAATTAGGTTGGACATCATTTCCACTTCCACCCTACAAAGCACGCTGCATGCTTATTGACATACAAACTTTGAAAGAGCGGCGTGAAATCGCAAGAGTTTCATTTGTAAATGATATCGTTTCGCAACGTATTGATTCTACAGAAATCTTATCAAAATTAAATTTCTACGCTCCTTCTAGGCAACTACGAAATCGTAACTTATTCTTGACAAATCATCATCGAACAAATTATGCCAAAAACGGGCCTCTAAATCAAATGATGGCCATTTACAATCAACATTGCGAAACTATTGACTTTACCATGTCTCGGCAAAATCTAAAAACATACTTCAAATCCACTAGAAATCGCAACACATAAAATAAAACAAAATGAAATTAACATTACTTACACTACACTTTTTTTTCAATATTTTTTATAAATTTCATAATTTTAGTATTAAGAAATAAAACAAAAATATGTATATGTAAAATGTACTAGTCTACGTCGTTTGACGAAATAAATAAATAAATAAATAAATAAATAAATAAAATACCTGATACATGATGGTGTTCATTCAGTGATTTGCCAAGTCATGGATGTCAAAAACTGTTAGATTAGATAGTATAACTAAATAAAACTTTTAACGGATCAGGTGTTTTATATCCTGCAAATAAAGAATAAAATAATATGTTAATCAGTCCACAGTCCGGGAAGTCCCTCTTCTGCGCCTACGGTAGCCAGTATTTATAGCTCAGAAATACCGTAGGTACGAACAAGTAAAAGGTACCAGAGTCATAAGAAATATCACTTGAGATAGGTAGACATGACAGTCCTTTCCCCTTTAGAAACTTTCTATCAACTCTTTAAAAAGCCGCCTTCACGTTACAACAACGAACAATCGAAAATATACCCAACAAATTCCACAGCTGTAACTTCAAAGTATTTATTTAATGACTACAACAAGGCATTCAAATCATTGGATTCATACTGCTTTGCTCAACATTATATTTGACAACTTCGTCAACACCAAAGAACAATTTCGTTCATCTCAATATAGCAATCGCTTCACAAAAGAACAACTATGTTCACGATATACGACAATTTCGTCAGCTCTGAAGAACAATTTAGTTCAACTCAAATTGGTAATTTCACCATACTCAAATAAATAAAATTGGCAAACTTGCCACCTCAAAGAAAAACGATAACCGCCAACACACGTTTCCATGATCCTCGTCGCCACTTTTATATCCTGCAAATAAAGAATAAAATAATATGTTAATCAGTCCACAGTCCGGGAAGTCCCTCTTCTGCGCCTACGGTAGCCAGTATTTATAGCTCAGAAATCCCGTAGGTACGAACAAGTAAAAGGTACCAGAGTCATAAGAAATATCACTTGAGATAGGTAGACATGACAAGGTGGAAGATCTTTCGAAATAATAGTTTTCTCTACATCTCAGAATGAGTATCCTTTAGATTTGTTGTGATATACATACATGAAAATAGTAAATTGGCAAAGAAATTTCGCATGTAATAATTAAGGGAACGCTCATAGAACATTTCGCTGGAGATCAAGCTCTGTCCTATTTGGGACGTAACACTTGACGAAAATTTCTTGATCAATGAAGGGAAAAATATTTGCAAAATATTGAAAGTTTTAATCCAAAAATCTATTACTGCAGCATAAAGCAAAGCCTATATACGAGAGCAGAATATTTTTCGTTTAAAATGTTTGGGGCCTTAACGCAAAAAAATAAAAAATCTTCTCACAGCATAACTTGAATGAACAACACATTTTTAAAAGAAAACATTTGTGGCAAAATTTTTGAACGATTAAATATCAATTTTAATTTTGGAATTGTAAATCAAGAGAACCGTCTATTATCGAAAGAAGGGAAATTTGTGATTGGAATAGTATTTTTTCAGCATATCTCAAAACGAGATCACGTATTTGTAAAAAAAAATAATTTACCTTGAAATATTAGCAGGTTCTAACGGAATGATCATTCTAGCAGCACGACTTGCAAGAGTTGATAAAACAGCAAAATATAAAAATGTATAACGTTCAGCTTTACTAAATATTTGCTTAACAACAAGAAATGACAGCGATTTTGAACATTTTAAAAGGCTACGAAATTACGCTACTTCATCAATTCTGAATGCTAAACAGCGTTACTGGAATTCTAAAATTGCTGGCTCTGGCAGTGTTAAAAATATGTGGAAGAACCTAAAATCTTTGAACATTACAAGGAAAAACGACGGTTTTCTAATGAACTGCAGCCCTGATGATATTAACAAACATTTTTCCCAGAGTTTTAGTTCACCTACACGATCGTTTTATACCCAAAATATTAACTCGAGTGAGACATTTTTCCGATTCAACGAAATTCAAGACTATCATATTATAAACGCAATTTATGAAGTGAAGTCGAATGCTGTAGGTCTTGATGATATACCCATAAAATTTATAAAAATGATACTTCCGCTAATTATGAAGCCATTAAAGCATATTTTCAATAGTATTATCAAAAGTGGTTTATATCCTAAAATTTGGAAGTATTCTAAAATAGTACCAATTAAGAAAAAATCCACGGAAAACTCACTGGAGAACCTTAGACCTATCAGCATTTTAAGTGCAATTTCAAAGGCTTTTGAACGGTTGTTAAAAAATCAAATTACTTGTTATCTATCTGGTAACAATCTTTTATCGCAATACCAATCAGGTTACCGCAAAGGACATAGCATCAAAACGGCAATGTTAAAAGTATGCGATGATATCGGTCTTGTTTTAGATAAAGGAGGATCAGTAGTTCTCTTGTTGCTTGACTTCTCCAAAGCCTTCGACACCATTTCTCATGTTAAACTTTGCAATAAGCTTGAACAGAATTTTGGATTTTCATATGATGCCGTTAGACTTATTCATACATATCTTACAGATAGGAATCAGACAGTTTTTGTTAATGATTGTTTTTCTAATTACCTCCCAATTTTATCAGGAGTTCCTCAAGGATCCGTATTAGGTCCTTTATTATTTTCCATTTATATTAATGATCTACCGTTGAGGCTTAACGGATGCCAAATTCACTTATTTGCAGACGACGTCCAAATATATGTTAATGTGTCTGGAATGACTAGTGATGCTGCTGCATATATGATCAATGATAATTTATCAAGAATATCATCATGGGCTTCAGAAAATTCGTTGATGTTAAATGCTCGAAAAACACAAGCGTGTTACATAAGACGCCAGAGCCGTAGTCATGACAAACCAACCTTAAGTTTAAACGGTATACCAATCAGTTAGGCTGACAAAGTTGGAATTCTTTGCCGGCTGAATTTCAGTCAATTGTTTCCTCATCGCATTTCAAGAAATCAGTTTTACAGCAAGTCAATTAAAAATTGCATTTGATCTGTTTCTAATAGTTTGATTTTTGTTTATGGCGCACTTCATGTTACCTTAGACAAACTGAAACACAAAAGACATGGTCTTAAGTTTATGGATGAGTAAAATAAATAAATAAATAAATAAATAAATAACAGTTTTAATATAGAGAACAGCCTATTTTTTAAGAAGATAGATTGAGCGTCAAAAATATTACAACATAATAAAACCAAAAAAACTTCTACAATTGCGTTCAGAATCAATCGGAGTAACTGCAGTAATCGATTTATCTTTCGCTGAAAACTGAGCAGATCAATGTTATCGATTCTCGCCCTTTTATCAGTTGGAAACAAAAAAATATCCAGAAAATATAGCTCCGAAGAAAAGCCTATGTAAAAAAAGGCAAATTTATTAAATTTTAAAACGTCAGTTTTTACACCTATAATTATGGTTTTATCATATCAAGGAAGAACAAATTTTGTGCTATACATATCAAAATCTACAGTGCAAAAATTTATTCCAATAGGCAAATTAAAAAGAATACCGTAAAATGGGGTGTTAAGGGATGAAAAAAATTTCAACTCGAATTCAAGCAACTTTAGTATGTCAATTAATTTAACAAAGCACAGCCCATACCATTCTCTCGTCGTGTATATCAAAAGCCAAATACAATTATAAGGATCCCATGACAGATTTTCTGAGATAATAATGAAAATGTGTGATTTTGACGGAAATGTAAAATGGGGTGTTAAGAATTTGAGTTTTGTAAATAAAAGCATATTTTTCAAACAGCAAAACATAATCTTTTTGGTCAATAACTTTGGTGCTTTTCATTCATTTTCATAAGGTTATGTTCAACCTTAATCAGATAATACTCAATTTATTAAACTTGAAACTTCCTGCAAACGCAAACCGTTTCATTTTACCTGCCAAATTTTTCATAGTTAATAATCCTATTTGGGAACTAACAAAACATCATAAAATTGTCTTGAAATGATTTTTTATACTATATGCATCAGGATCATAACCTTAATATTTGCAGTTTACGAATCCTGTAAGCTATGCAGAGCAACTTCTTAAAATAATCTATAGTATAGGGATAATTTCAACAAGCTTTTAGTTTTTATAGGGAATGGTCAATTTTGTCCTGAAAATATAACACTACACTAAAACAAAGAGTGCTTCGTGAAGCCTAAGCAGGACAGTTCGGTTTGCGTCGTCTGATTAGATTTTGCTCACGGTTCGCGCGTGTTTTCGTCGCCGGATTTTTTTTTTTCCTGTTTTGGAGCGTCTTGCTGGGTAGGTATTTGGGAAGGCCCAAGCAAGACGGTTTGTTTTCGGGACGCCAAGAAGTTTTGCTGTCAGTGTCAGTTTTGTGTTCAGTCGAGAGTGGATTACCAACTGGTGAGTTTGTTTCATGCTAATGATAACACATTTTTTCTTGAAAGCGTAACTTTTATGTAACATTAAAACAAACTTTGTATGGTTCGTCACTATAAGTGTCGGCATTATGCTTTTTTTCTTATACAATTTCAATATACATATATTTGTCTCTTTTTGACATTATTAAAAATTATCTTTTGAATTATTCGACATTGTGAATGTTGACGTATTTTCTAAAACTTCTACCATATCGAGACAAAATGCACAGTAATACTCATATGTAATTTTCAAACAAACTATGTATGGTTCGTCACTACAAGTGTCGGCATTATTCCTGTTTCATATAATTTAAAATATATACATGTAATTTTCAGTTTTCGTCATTAATAAAAACGTCTTTTTAATTGTTCAACATTATAGATGTTGACGTATTTTTTAAAGCTTCTACCAAAAACTTCTCGAGACAAAAATACAAAACTAGCTTTAAATATAAGTCGTATATTTCCCCTTGTCCATGGATCGCATCATCGACCAGAGGTGACTCCCAGATCTTTTCCTCCCACACACCCTTCCCGTGGTGATTGTGGAGATGCAGAGGTATTCTCGGTCTCTAGAAGCAACAATCATTACGCCCTAACATTCCTTCCCCATCCCAACTGACTGTAAGGACTTGGCCGGCGCCGTTATTGATCAATAATATTAGATCTGCTAAAATTGCACTTCGAGAGTAAGCGGAAACTCCCATCCCTTATTCATTTGTATCGTAGTGCAATTCTTACCAGTTCCGATCAATCACGGAGTAGCAACCATTGACATGTACAGTCAGTCTATGCTATGCTATGCTATGCTAAAATATAACAGTACACTAAACAAAGTATTTGCATGCAACACCCAGTGGCATGGTCGAAAAATACCGAAGAAGAAAAGTGTTCCAGTATGGAGCTGATATCTAACGCTCACTATATAACACGTTAAGTGCCCGACGAGGCCGCGAAGTTTCTCAAAAAGAGCTCCGAAATGACAGAGTCTATGTACAGTGAGTTACGCGAAGAGGCTTCTTTGAATGATTCTCCTTCGTCTTTGAAAAAAGCTCCTATTTGTTTTGCTGATCTGTTTGATAGCTGGACGGTTTGAAAGCTCGATAGATTTGTTTTAACTCTTCGCGCATTTTTTTCATTTATAGACTCTGAGAAATTACAAAATATTATTTTTGTTTACCACTTCATAGGATTACCACTGAAAGAAACAACGGCTGCAAAACCATTCTGCAGTTCCAAGTAAAAGAATCATTCTAACTTATCAAAATTTTACCAGTAAGTTCGAAAAAATTTTGGAAATAATATCTAGAAAAATCCTATATTTTCTTTAATACGTAGTTAACAAGATTTTCCAGCCCGTTTAACCAATTTTTGAGATTAGACATTTTTGGAGATATTCAGTAACAAACAAAACAGGGTCCCTAACTTTTACAATGCAGTTCTACCTCACGGAGTAAGGCAAAAGTATATTGAAATATATTACAGCATAAATCGAATGAGTTTAGTAACTTAGAAAAAGTAGAAAAGATATTCCCTTAACACCCCACGTATTTTCAAAAACAGACTTTTTCCATAAAAAATATTAAAAGTCGAAATCTAGATAAAATTTTCAAAAATTTGTTGCCTACATTGTGATCTCAATTAAATATACTTATCTTCTAAGTTACTCACATATTTTTCTTAATATTGTTTCATAGTTTTGTAGTTTAATGTATTTAGCCTATAAAATTTGAACAAAATTTGAACAAACCGAAACGACATTTAACGGCCGTTAACGGTTATTATATATACAAATTTAAAATGAATTTGTTCTCACTTTATCAAGAGACCCAGAAAAGGCAATTATTCTTCCCCTGTTTGCGTCTTCAAACTACAATATCAAATTTTAATCCCTGAGCGATCACTTACCTGTTGCTGGCGATGCAGGGGCTGCACTATTGCTTTCAAGTGATATGGATAGGATTACTGTCAGAAGCAATGCCACAATCGTGCTTTTGGTGTGAATCATCTGAAAAGCAAAACAAAGGAAATGTTAACAATTATAAGGAAACTTAGGACAAGGTACAGCGTATTTTGTGGCAAGCAATAAAATCCCTCAAAATAAATATATCATGTAGTTTAAGCGAAGCATACACTCCGTCAAAGCATGCCTGTTCGATCCACTGGGACCAGTGCTGGGAATGGTAATAGGCTTTAATTTCGCGAAAATCACTTCCCAGTGCAGTAGATCAAAAACGTGAATCTCAGTAGCCTATGTTGGGCGAATGAATTTACTAAATCGTTAGTGTCATTGAAGGCTCTAAATGCGGGAAATAGAATATTTTTCTACAGTAATTTTGGGTTGCCCTTAACAACGGGTGTTTTTGCTATTTTCAAGGCTTTTTGCCTACAGCAGCGATGGGCATGAGTTTCACTGGCTTCACTGACTGTGATTGGCTTTGTTTGGCTACTGTAGAGTGAATTTCAGATTTTTTCCCAACCCTGACTGGGACTTGTTGGTCCGGTCATCGTACAGGCAAAGCGATAGCGTATAAACTAAACGGTTTTTTAGAATTTTTTTATTTTGCAATAATTTTTTTTTATTTTTGTCTACTATAATTTACCAACTATAGGGTGTCCCAGAGAGTATGGGCACGACTTTGATAACGAGAATCACAATATTTTTCCAAATAAATACATATTTTTATATTTTTCATTGGGGCATTTTAAATGCTGACTGCAAAAATTGTGTTTAATAAAGTAAACTTTTACATTGAAATTTTTGATTTTAGAAAATCAATTCTTATCAAGCCAGCACAGACCCTACTTTTGTGTTTTTTTTTTGACTATAACTAGTAATGAATGTTTTTATCAATATCTTTCGATGTGGTGAGTTCAAGCACATTGTATCTAAGATCTTCCACAAACATTTCTGTAAAAAAATATATTTGTCTTTGCTAGAAAACATTTGACAAAACGGTTAGAATTCTATAAAATCGCTAGGTTTTCTCTCCACATAAGATAACTTCGCAAAATCATAGGTTTCAGGTATTTTCAATATTTATATAAATAATTTATTTCAAATTTACTTATGTCAAATATCTATACTTTTGGATAGGGAACAAAAGTTTAAGATTTTCACATGTTTTAACGGACATACAAGGACTTAGCTTTGACGTTTTAAAAATCGACCACATCTGAAACCAGATTTTTAGTTTCTCTTCAAATTCAATATACTTAACATTATAATTCCCAATAAAATAAGTGATAGTCTGATCATTTATCATATCAGCAATGATAAACATATTTTTTAAGATTTTTATTGTACGTGTCATAGCACTAATTCGTATAACAAAGTCACTCAAATATAACGCGATTTGTGCAAAACTGATAAGAGAAACTTCCAGAAATATAATACCATCAACAAACAGGTAGCGAAAAAATAGTCCAAGATTCACAACCCGCTTTTGATAAGTGCAAGAATGAAATGTGAGAAAATCTGATTTTTATCTGCTCTAGTCTCGAATCGCAGTATGGTAAAGTCATGCCCATACGTTCTGGGACACCCTATAGGCACGTTATCAATTTCGATTTTTTGCTAAAATCGACACAGCCTAATGCCTAGGGAAGTCAAGGAAATTTCCATTACGAAAAGATCCTGGACCGACCGGGATCGACTCAGGACACCTTCAGCATGACTTTGCTTTATAGCCGCGAACTCTAACCACTCGGGCTAAGGAATATCGGTTTCAGATCATGGCTGACAAGCACAAATTTAAAAGATTGTTCGGTGTGAGGCAAGCTCACCTCTTGTTCTAAATTATGAAAAAATATATGTAGGTTGATATTTTTGAAATGACTCTTCTTATGAGGTTTGGCAACGAAGACGGGGGCAAGGGTGCCACTCATATGGGACACATGGGTAAAATGCATTTCATCTTCTATATTATTAAGTATACTTTGGATTTGGACTAATCAAGAAGCCTGCTCTCTCTTGATAGGGATGTTATGCCAAGAAGAAGAACACAACGAAAAAGAAGGCCCGATATAATGGAGATTTGTGTCTACCGGGAAAAGGTCCCACCTTTTATCTGAAAGCCGGCAGTGGAATGAATGGCACGCTCGCGTGACATAAACCATTGATACCCGAGTTAAGTCTTTGAAAGCAGAGGTTCATTATTTCTGTTCCCACTACTCCTACTGGCTCCCCGCCTAGGCCCAGGGGCAAGTGTTGAATTGGAATACGTCAGACATGGAATGGTATCGATTTTCCTTAGCCCTGATGAATGCCAACTTTTCTTTTCATTGTATTTATTGTATAGGGAAAAAATCCGTTACGTTGCTTTTATGTTTCTTTATCGTTTTCTCGTCTGCTCGAGCGCTATCAAAAAATAACATTGGTCATCTGAGGATTACTTGGCATGTGCTTTCGTATGTGAAAGACTATTACAAAAAAATAAATTCCTGAAAAGGAATTTATTTATTGCATTGAAATCTATGAAAGCAATGGCATTTTAAATTTAAACCACTCAAGAAAGTTTTGATTTCAGGCAAGTAAAAGCATATGCTGTTGCAAGAGGGAATAAGAATCTAAGTTGGTCTGGATCTGGGAGGGAGAAACCAATACAAAATTTCTGTACGTCATAGTGAGCCGGGATTCTGCTGTCACGAACTGTCACTGTGAGCCCACCCAGGTAACATTTGTAGCTGAATGACAGTTTATTCAGCTGAAAAGGAGCTGTATAAACAGCATTTTAGCTGAATAAGCTGTTATTCAACTACGAATGTTACTTGGGCAGATCTCAAACATTGGACTAACATGGAAAAAGCGCGTAACTGATTGGAACACAATTTCGCTTTTCATCGAAAGTGACAAAAATTGAATGAAAATCAATTCATGCACATATTGCAAGTAATGCCACGTGAGCACCTTTCAACTGATTGAATATGAAGCATTGAAAAACGCATCGTTTTACATTTTCCAATGAAAATTAATATTTAGTGCATAGAAAACTGTGGCCCTTTTTCCATGTTTGTCAGGAAAGATCGAAAGTACACAACAAAAGAAAACTAGCAGTTTTCTCCAAGCCTGCCTTGATTGTTGTTGGCAAGCTGGAGTTATCTTGCAGTTCAAACAAACGTTGTTCTATATTTCGTGTGTAGTATCGGTGCCTCCCTCCCAGGTCTGGATCAACCATGATATGTTGGTCTGACATAAAATGGTGGATATTGATATTTTAGAAAACCGAAAAAGAAATCAACGCATGATTAATTTTTCCAAAACTACACTCAAGACATGTTTGATCAGAACAGTCCCAATTTGTGTGAATTTTACTTAATTTTGTGTAACTTTGTTTAATCCTTTCAGACCGACTTTTGGATTCTTTACGCATGGATTTAAGTTTTTTGTTCAGATGTGTTAAAAAAGATTTTTTGAAATGCAGATGGTTAATCAAAATGTTTTAAAATATCGATGTTCGAATAAATATCAATAGAGTATGGGTAAACAGTACCGTAAAGTGACCAGACGTCCCGGATTTGATCAACCTATCCCACATTACTAAGCATCCCGGAAACGACCCGAATTGAAGAGATAATCAAAACAATGGAATTTTGTACTTGAAACATGAACAATGAAATTGTATTCATTATTATATGTAAATTCAAAATTAATATACTGGACGGTTTTCTTCATGGACCAACAAGATTCTAATCACGATCAGGACCAACCCCGGGTTTTAGTCAGTATCTTAACAGAACTTTGTTACTTGTTTTTAATTATGAATCGTGGTTTACGGCTAACCAGCCGAGTGGAAGTTTAACAACTATCGAAAAGATAAACATTACATATACTTTGCAATTTGATTAAATGGACAAATTGATGTGAAGTTTTGCGAAAAAGTTACACGTCTTCTCAGTGAGAATCGAACTCACGACTCCCTGATCTATAATTAGGGCGCGTTACCCCTACGCCATGAGAGGACTCATGAGCGTAGAAGTTAACCTGAATTCGATTTGAGCTCAATAGTCACGTGGTCCTTTTGGGCAAAGTGCACCTCTTTCGGAAGAATTAGATGCCCATTGCCCATCCAAACACAACGTTTCCTATTTATATCCAATGCCTAGCCTGAGAGCGCATATTTTTATATGTATTAAAATTGCACACCACACTAGCCTGCCACTGTGCTGGCTGAGGTTTCTATTGCGTGGGCTTCCAATGGTTCCGCGACGTTCTCAAACCCACACAATAGAAACCTCAGCCAGCACAGTTGCTGGCTAGTGTGGTGTGCTATTTCAACACTTACTCTTACACTTCTTTTCAAAAGTTTACAAATTGTGTCCCACATTAAAGCTAAATATGTCTGGTCACTCTGCAGTAGGGCGATTCAAAATTCAAAAAAGGTTGAATACAGTGGGGATTCACTCGTTGGGGGACATTATCGACGTCAGAATCTATCACGCCGCGAACATCGATTAGGACCACTACCTTGTGACGGTTAAAGTGCACCAAAGACTTTCCGTTGTGAACAACATTCGGTACCGACACCCGCCACGGTACAATCTGAAACGACTCAAGCTACCCGAAGTCGCAACTGATTACTAGAGATGGTCGGGTTTGACATTTTTCAAACACGAACCCGACCCGTACCCGACTAATTTTATTTCTTCAAACCCGGACCCGACCCGAACCCGAGACAATAATTGTAAATCAAACCCGGACCCGACCCGAACCCGAAAAAATCTTGCTGTTCAAACCACCCGACCCGAAACCCGAAAAGTTTTCAAAGAAAAACCCAAATAAAACCCGAGTTGGAAACGATGATAAATTCACCGTTTCTGATGCATACGAAAGCTTTTAGATTGTTACTCTGTTCACAATTCTCATCAAACCCAATCCAAACCCGACTCAACTCGACTTTGTTCAAGCCCGAACCCGACCCGTACCCGAATATTTTGTAGCCTTCAAACCCGACCCGAACCCGAAATATTTTAAATTTTCAAACCCGAACCCGACCCGAACCCGTCGGGTTCGGGTTCGGGTCGGGTTTCGGGTTTGAAAACCCGAGACCCGACCATCTCTACTGATTACGCGCAAAGCCTTGAAGCAGCGTTGCCGGAAGAGGGAGAGCTCATCGAAGCCCCTCTTGAGGACTGCAGGAGTAATCTCAAAGCAGCCATTAACGCAGCGGAGGTACCATTGGGTTCGTGGAAGGAATTCGACGGAATGGTTGGTTCGACAAGGAGTGTCAGACGGTTTTGGACGAGAAGAATGCAGCGCAGGCGACTATGCTGCAGCAAGGCACCCGTCAAAAACGTGGAACGATACAAACAGAAGCGAAGACAGCAAACCCATCTATTCCGGGATAAAAAGCGCCGCCTGGGAGAGTTGGAGTGTGAAGAGATGGAGCAGCTGTATCGTTCTTAAGAAACACGTAAGTTCTACAAGAAATTCAATGCATCCCGCAAAAGCTTTGTGCTGCGAGCCGAAATGTGCCAGGATAAGAATGGAGGTATCTTGACGGACGAACGTGATGTGATTGAAAGGTGGAAGCAGCACTACGATGAACACCAAATGGCGCAGAGGAGGAAGACCAAGACAGCAGGAGGAATGGCTTCATCAGTACGGCGGATGAGGGAAACGTGCCAACTCCCACAATAGGTGAAGTTAAGGATGCTATCAAACAGCTCCAGAACAACAACGCAACTGGAAAGGATGGTATTGGAACAGAACTTATTAAAATGGGCCCTGACTGGTTGGCCACTTGTCTGCCACTTGATTGATAGCCAGGACCTGGGATACAGAACAGCTACCGGAGGAGTGAAAGGAGGGAGTGATATACCCAATATACAAAAAGGCTGACAAGTTGGAGTGTGAGTACTATCGAGCGATCACCATTCTCAACGCAGCCTATAAAGTGGCAAGCAGATTTATGGGAAGTTATCAAGCCTGTTTTGTGACGGGCGATCGACGACAGACCAAATCTTTATGTTGCGGCAGATCCTCCAAAAGTGTCGCGAATATCAAATCCCTACGCACCTCCTATTCATCGATTTCAAGGCGGCCTATGATACCATCGACCGCGAAGAGCTATGGAAGATTATGGACGAGAATGGTTTTCCTGGGAAACTGACTAGACTGATCAAGGCAACGATGGATAGTGCACAGTGCTGTGTGAAGATATCGGGTGTTTTATCGGACCCGTTTGTAGCACGCAAAGGACTTCGACAAGGCGATGGTCTTTCCTGCCTCCTGTTCAATATTGCGCTAGGTGTTATGAAACGGGCGGGCTTCAACACGCGGGGTACGATCTTCAATCCAACCAGTTCATCTGTTTTGCTGACGACGTGGACATTGTCGGAAACACGTTTCAGGTGGTTTCTGAACAGTATACCAGGCTGAAACGTGAAGCAGATTGGGTTGGATTGAAGGTAAATACGTCAAAGACGAAATATCTGCTGGCTGGAGGAACCGAGCACGCATTGGCAGACGCGTGATGATCGACGGGGATGAGTTCGAGGTGATGAACGAATTTGTCTACCTCGGATCATTGATAACGTCGGATAACAACTGCAGCAGAGAAGTTCGAAGACTCCACAAGACCTTGCGGTCTGGTAAACTTCACTACCGTACTAAGTGTACCATGTACAAGACGCTGATGAGACCGGTAGTCTTCTACGGGCATGAGACGTAGACAATGCTCGAAGAGGACATGCAAGCGCTAGGAGTTTTTGAACGACGTGTGCTTAGGACGATCTTCGGTGAAGTATGTGAGAACGGCGTATGGAGAAAAAGAATGAACCACGAGCTTGCGCAACTCTACAGTGAACCCAGTATCCAGAAAGTCGCCAAAGCTGGTAGGGTACGATGGGCGCGACACGTTGTAAGAATTCCGGACAACAATCCCGCAAAAATGGTGTTCACCTCAAATCCGGCCGGTACAAGACGAAGGGGAGCGCAACGAGCTAGGTGGTTTGACCAAGTGTAGCAGGATCTTGGGGGAAGGAATGTTAGTGTGTAACCTTTGCTATTTGGAGACCGTGTTTGCCTCTGCATTTCCACAAAGGTTACTGGGAGGGATGTTTGTTAATGGGGAGGATCGTTGGGTCACAGGATTCACTTTGATAAGCGATAAGACCAGGTCCGTCACACTCGTGCTCAGATTGGGTACCACTTCTAGTACTGCATTTGGTCCCTCGGTAGTGCAATAGGTACCCAAGATTGACAGATCGCAGTACACTTTTCACGGCATTCTAGATTACCTTATGAGCCATAAAATTTTGGGCAACTGCAAGGGACATGGAGGTCTTTAATTTGTCTTTGATTAGACCATGATAAATAATTATTTGTGAGATATAAACATGCTTATATGTAAATATAATATTTTCATTTGATATGAACAATATCTATTTAGAGAAAAATTATGCCGACACTTGAGGTGACGAACCTTTCAAAGTTTTTTGAATAAAGTGAACCTTTCGCAAATCTTCACTTGTACTGTCGAACCATTCAAAGTTTTTTTTAATTACAAAAATAAAGGTAAAAGTAGGAGTTTTGAAAAAAAATTTAGACATAAATAATTTATGAATCAGAGTTTATGTCGACACTCACAGTGACGAACCTTTTAAAGTTTGTTGAAAAATCATATTTTCGTCTCATCGTTGTAACGATTAAATGTGCAGTCATACATATTTTATAGATTATAAATAGCAGCATGAAACGAGCTCACCAATTGATCCGTCAACCTTGAGCAGCAACATTCCACTTTCAGCTTCACTCGTTTGCTCGGCTAT